>NC_087206.1:3650642-3653142 GCF_015104395.2 Macrobrachium nipponense | reverse complement strand
CACAAGATATTTTTCGTAACTAATCGGGATTCTAAACAGTTTTAGAGAGATTAATTAGGATAATAACAGTTTAGGAAAATTAATGAGGAAACTAAACAGTTTAGAAAAAATAATGAGGATACTTAAGTGTTTAGAGAAATTAATTAGGTTACTAAACAGTTTAAAGAGATTAATCAGAACACTTGAAAGTTTAGAGAAGATCTGGACACTAAACAGTTAAGAGAAATTGATCAGGACGCTAAACAGTTTTATAGAATTTATCAGGACACTAAACTGTTTAGAGAAATTGATCAGGACGCTAAACAGTTTAAAGAAATTTATCTGGACACTAAACAGTTTAGAGAAATGAATCAGGACACTAAACTGATAAGAGAATTGATCAACACTAACAGTTTAGAGAAGTTAAACATGACACTAAACAGTTAAAGAAATTATCAGGACACTAAATAGTTTAGAGAAATTGAACAGGACACTAAACAGTTTTACAGAAAATAATCAGAACACTAAACAGATTAGAGAAATGAATCAAGACACTAAACAATTTAGAGAAATGAACCAGGATTCTAAACAGTTTAGAGAACCTAACATTAAAATGTACTAAACAAAAATGAGTTAAAATAAGAAAATTCTCGAGAACTTTAAATAAAATGGTCAGAATTTCGACAGGCTAAAAAAAAAAAAAAAAGAAAAACAATTAAAAAAATGTCTACCCCATTGTCGTATCGTCCTTATATCTCGAATTACTTGAAGGACAAATGCCAGTTTATCAACCAATGATTTATACATACCTTGGTACGAAATACTCGTCAGGGGGAAAGGTAGGTGAAGTGTTTTGATCTATTCCAATTTTTTGTCAATTTCTTCATTCTTGTTTATTTATTAGTTTGTTAATTTATTTTTTTCTTGTTAATAAGTGTTCTTTCTGTATGTTACCTTCTGTTTCTTCTTTCTAATGAACATCGTATTCTTTGGAAATTTGAATTCCAAGTCGGTGGCCCCTGTGGTGGGCTTATTCCATATGGATAGGGGTCGTCTTCTGATAATAATAATAATAATAATAATAATAATAATATAATAATAATAATAATAATAATAATAATAATAATAATAATAATAATAATAATAACTGACTTCACCTCTGGTCGCAAATGAATTCGTTTACCACCAATTTTTGAATTCACTCTTCACAGCAAGTGATTATTTTTATTTCAAAATTTGACCCTCGACAAACAACAAAACATTTTTTTTTTTTAAATTCCAGAAAGCGCATCCGACGTAACTTATTATTTTTTTCAGTGGACAAACACGCCACTATGTCACTCCAGAACCTTATTCAACGTTTCAGTTTAAAAAAAAAAAGCACTGCAACTTTTAGACGCCGTGCTGGGAATATTTGCATAACTAAAACTGTATGAAAAAAACTGACAAATACGAAGTATAATTATGAGTTTAGGTATTCACAGAAACATTGTATAGAGCAGTGTGTATGTATGTGTATATGTGTGTGTATGTATTAGTGGTTTATATGATTTTAAAAATTTTAAATTTGCCTGTGAATATATGATAAACTTTGTCATTCGTATTAAAATAAGAATATATATATATATATATATATATATATATATATATATATATATATATATATATATATATATATATATATATACTCTCTCTCTCTCTCTCTCTCTCTCTCTCTATATATATATATATATATATATATATATATATATATATATATATAGATATATATATATATATATGTATATATATATATAGATATATGTATGTATATATATATATACATATATATATATATATATATATATATATATATATATATATATATATATAGAGAGAGAGAGACGAGAGAGAGAGAGAGAGAGAGAGAGAGAGAGAGAGAGAGTTAGTACGTTTGTAGAGAGAGAGAGAGAGAAAGTTAGCTCCTATGTTTGTAGAGAGAGAGAGAGAGAGAGAGAGAGAGAGAGAGAGAGAGAGAGAGAGAGACAGAGAGTGAGTTAGCCCCCCTTGTTTGTAGGAGACAGAGAGAGACAAACGACAGAGAAAGTTAGCTCCTATGTGTGTCGAGACAGACAGACAGACAGACAGACAGAGACTGCCATAACACAGAATTATAATATCATTTTTATCATATTGCAAGTTACGAACAATTCCAAATTCTAAAGAGTAAGAACCGATTATTGATCGGATGCTATCTAAATCTCCTCACTCGGTAACCGTGGTTCCATCTTGGAGGAAACCCAAGAGGAAGTAAAAATCTGTAACAAAAACACAATAAGTAAAATAAAATAAAAAACTTAGTGGTCATATGTCTTCTTTTATGGCCCGACTACAATTTAAATATAAAAGTATTTTAAGAACATCATCGTCGTCCAAAAAATGGAAACGAGAGAGAGAGAATGTCTTCGATGAAATTACGTACATTCGCTCTCTCTCTCTCTCTCTCTCTCTCTCTCTCTCTCTCTCTCTCTCTCTCTTGACA
>NC_087206.1:3630642-3645642 GCF_015104395.2 Macrobrachium nipponense | reverse complement strand
AAACATCTTACAAATATATGGGTCCCAATGGTACATTCCCAGACTAAGATTAGGTTGTTTTTATTAGTGATTTGTATAATTGCCGATTCCAGTAAATTTCTTGAAACTAATCATTAGATCTAGGAATTACAGAGGTATCACCCTAATTAATACAATGAGATTATTTACTCAGATGGATAAACAGTCATTTGAAGTCTGGGCTGTTCTCTCTCTCTCTCTCTCTCTCTCTCTCTCTCTCTCTCTCTCTCTCTGTTCGATATTCTCTCTCCCTCTTTCTCTTGCTCGATATATATATATATATATATATATATATACCTATATATATATATCATATATATATATATATATATATATATATATATATATATATTTATATATATATATATATATATATATATATATATATATATATATATATATATATATGTAAGCCTAGGGTTTTTGATTATAATATATTGTCCATGTGTTCCCTGTGACCTATGGAATGTGGAGAACAGTGTAGAGGTGACGACCTGAGAGTAGCTGATCAATGAGTTTCTAGGGGATGGCGTGAGATAAAATGCTTTAGTTCGAAAAGTCATGTACGACCAGTTTATGAACTCTTCTCAAAGTACCTTTGTGAAACTGGATGCAGCTAGAACCGTGAGGTGCTAGCGAACTGTGTGTTCGTATGTGCGTGTGTGCCTCTTCCTTTAATAGGTTCATACCAAGCCTATGGGAGGGATTTTGACAGAGGGCTTCAAGTCATAGGCAAGATGCCGTGGGCATTCGCCGGGGGGAGTTTTTTATTAAGTGTTTAAGTGTCCGGTTGTCTGGGTAAGTGTTCAAGTGCTTTAGCCAAAGGGATGGCTTGTTTGATATCTTGTAAGATGTTCCATTTTATTGACTTTGTCTTTGAACTTGTGTGTACTTACCGGATGTGTTCTATATCTTTGAAACAGACGATTCTGGTACTTGTGGAATGCAGAGGGACAAAGAGTTCCCAGAGGGGTATAGACTTCTTTTTGGTGACCAGACATGTTACATTTACGGGGTTTTTTGAGTTAGTCTGTAAGACTGGATTACTTGGTTGATTGATTTATTTATTCTTGTAATAAATGTTAATGTTATGATGCAAACTCTCATTTTCATTACCTGTTAGATGGAGAGAAAGAGGTGGAAGAGAGAGAGAGAGAGATTCCTTGGAGAGAGAGAGAGGGATTGCCGGGAGAGAGAGAGAGAGCCTGTGTGTAATGTTGTGTGTGGTTGCCTTCCGTTTCGTGTCACGCTTACCTTATGAATACTGGGGGAAATCCCCCCAGTTACAGATATATATATATATATATATATATATATATATTATATATATGTATATATATATTTTTTTTTTTTTTCTTTTTTTTTTTTTCTTTCTTTCTTTCTTTCTATCTTTTTTCTTTCTTTCTTTCTTTCGTTTTTTTTCATTAATAATAATTTCTTGGGAAAATTTTTTGTAAATTTCATGATAATAAGTTGTATATGCTTCCCTGTTTTTTCAAAATGTACGTTTTTCTGGAAGAATAACCTGTTACCGTGTGTGTATCCTCCAAGGTGTGGGCTACCCTCAGGCGTTTCCTCGTTTATGTAGAGTGAAATCAACCTTATTGCTAATCTATATTGTCAGTTTGGATATTAAAAGCCTTCTTTTGACTATGTTTTCCTCTGTAAAATCATTTTTGCCTTAGTAAAAAAAGGGATCGGAACAAGACCGAAAGTACTCGCTATCTCGCTTCTTCATTTTCTTCTTCTGGCAAAAAACCTTTACCTTTATATATATACATACATATATATATATATTAATATATCTATATAATATACTATATATAATATATATATATATATATATATATATAGTATACATATATATATATATATATGTATATATATATATATATATATATATATAAGATATATATATCTATATATATATATATGTTTTATGACATGTACATGGTCGCTTACATAAAAAGCGAGACGAAAAATAGAGAGAGAGAGAGAGAGAGAGAGAGGAGAGAGAGAAGAGGATTCCCGGGAGATTAATCTATGCAAACCAAAATTATTCTCCTTAAAGGGTTTGGAGGGACGCTGACTCCGTAGATTATATCAATTGAGGAAACCGTCTTCGAGGAAGATCCCACAATTTCGACCAGCGCATGCCGCCCTTCGTGTGTTTTTTGGGACGGGGGGGTTTTTTTTTTTTTGGGGGGGGGGCGCCAGGGGGGCCAATTTATTTTGTGGTCGCCGCACCCTACTCTATCATGGGTTTACAATTTGAATACAGACCGATGTCTTCGAGCTGGGAAGAGATCTGTTTTGTCGTTGGAGTTTAGAATTTTTTTATTTTTTTTTATTAATTTTTTTTTTATCTACTCGACAAGAAAACTGAAGATACCGTTTTCATTAGCCTTCGTTCATCCAATTTCCCATTTGTTTTTACTGAAAAGACATAATATCGCTAAGAATTTACTCAGAATATGAAAATATACTGCAAATTATATCATATAAGTTTAAAACTGCAAAACAAAACCGTCAGATCTTAATTAAAAACACGATATTTACCGAAGTAATTGGAATTTCTCAGATGGATTCGTTCATAGAGATCTGGTAGATAGAATGTGAATTTCTGATTTTAGTACTATGTATCACGACAATATTTACGCGTTTTGCTTCATGAACGGGATATATTGTATCATCGTAGTGGTGAATGCAATTATTTTAGTTTCTACAAACTTATTTGTATTCCAAAGCGATTAAAGTTAGCTGAAGTCAATGACACTCAATGTTGCGACGGCTAAGGTAGGTGTAACAAATCTAGTTGCATCCGCAAGAGCGTTTTTCTATGATGTGGAGGAGTACCCCTAGAACTCGAGCGGGAAAGTGCAAGTCACTGGATACTGGCTAACGTAACGGATTTCACACTTTGATTACTTTGACGTTGACATGGATCGAATGCTAGTTTGCTGTTTACAAAGCTACTGTCTTTAAACATAAATCTTAATCAAGGTTAAAGTACATGTCAGCTCAAAGATTTTCTGGCTATATGCTCCCATTACAAAGCAGTTCGTAGTAGCCTACAGCCCTACACGACTCCATTTCTTTGCCGCGAGGCTGGAAGATCTCCCACGATATAAAACTTTAATTGCCTGTGCAATATATATTGAGTTATTTAAGGTAATAAATATTTTTGCTTAACACAGCTTTTTTCGTGAATGATTTATGGATGAAACCCGATTTTCAAACCCGATTTTCAAAAGTAAAGAATATATCAATAGAGCAAGAATGACCGCACCCTATGTCCAAAATTTTCCACGTCTTTTTACAATTTTTTGAATGCTACGGCAAACTGTTCAATGTAATCAAGATTAGGGTATGTAATTTTCTCAGAGAATTAATTTGAATTATGATCCTTCAAATTTTATCTAGCATAGTGCAGCACGATCTTGGCAGTCATATCATATTGCACAAAGCATAATCCTATCGATAAAGATATTTAATTCATTATATCTTCTGCTTTCCCCTGTGAAAAGTCCATCACCAGTACTATAATTCTCTCTCTCTCTCTCTCTCTTTCTCTCTCTCTCTCTCTCTCTCTCTCTCTCTCTGCCATTTTACTTGGTGAGACGTACTCACGCACAGTCTGATTAATCAACAGATATCACGTGTTTAACATACGTCTAGAAATAGAAAGATATCTAGAAGTGTTCGTGAACTGTCGGTGATAAGATTAGAGTGAAAATAGTAGGATAAAGCATATACTAAGTTAGTTTATCAAGTGAAATATTGTAAATCGGATCAAGATGGCAGTAAGTTCCAACTGTGGAAAGAAATGGTGAAATCTTGCGTGTCTAGCAGATTCGCAATATGATGAGGTAGCAGGAAGGGAGCTGGCATTTTTCATCTATGAGATCAACAACAGCCCTAATCAAAAAGATACAAAAGTATTCATAGACATACTAGAAGGATATGATCCTTCAAACTGGAACAAATCAACAGAAACCATCTTGAAAATAATTGAAGAAGTTCCAAATAAAATCCAAGTGGTCAAGAGACTCATAAAGAAAATTTACATCATCAACATATTCCGGCAGCAAAGAAAATGATAAGGTGAACATTATGAATATACTAATTGATGCAGTAGGAAAAAGAATGCCAAAAGCATGCAGACTGTGTAAGGTGTGGTATAGCATAGTTAATCCACAAAACCTGATCAGAAAATGTTCTGCATGCAACATTCCAACGCATCCTCAATGTGCTGAAGTAATGCAAAATACAAGTAAGGATACCAGAATATTTTGCTCAACATGTCTATCATGGATAGACAATGTTTATTAAATCAAGACTTAATGTGTAAATATTGAGGATAAAGAAGAAGAAGAAGAGGAAGAAGAAGAAGAGGAAAATGAGAAGAAAACAAACTGAATGACAGAAAAAATAAGGAAAACAAAGAACAAGACAAGAGTATGGATGCAGAGATACTCATTGATACTACATATGCGGCAATCAAGCAGCATTCATACGAAGAAATAAATTACGACATGACAACACAAAATAAAATCCCCCGAAAAGGCTCTACCCAGATCTGCACACTGATGGAAAAGAGGAAAAAATAGACAAGAAAGACAAAGTCTGCACCCTTTTGAAAAGGAATTGCAGATTCAGAGAAAGATGTTACTACAAACATCCCAAGGTATGTCACAACTATGAAATCTATGGTAAATGTGCAAACCTAGAATGCCTATGAGGACGATTGCAGAGATCTACATCCAAAAATATGCAAAAACCTAAAAGAAGGAAAAAGATGTAATTTCGACAAAAAATGAAAATATATGCACCCTTAATGTACAAATAGTTGAGGATGAAGAAGAAGAGAAATAGGAAGAAGAAGAAGAGAAAATGGAAGAGAAGAAAATAAAACTGAAATGACAGAAAAAAATAAGGAAAACAAAAAACAAGACAAGAGTATGGATGCAGATATACTCATATGAGGCAATCAAGCATCATACATACAAAGAAGTAAATTACGACTTGACAACACGAAATAAAATCCCGAAGAGGCTCTATGCAGATCTGCACTGATGGGAAGAGAAAAAATACACAAGAAAGACAGAGTCTGCACCCTTTCGAAAAGAGGGAATTGCAGATTCGGAGAAAGATGTTACTACAAACATCCCAAGGTATGTCACAACTATGAAATCTATGGTAAATGTACATACCTTGACGGCTATGAGGATGATTGCAGAGATCTACATCCAAAAAATATGCAAAAACCTAAAAGAAGGAAAAGGATGTAAGTTCGACAAAAATGTAAATATATGACCCTGTGCCATGAATTAAAATCAATTACATAATCAATAAAATAATAAAATCCAAAAATAGGAAAGAAACAAATAAAAAGAGGAACAAAGAACATGAGGTGAAGGAAAAAAGCAAGCCATCACCACGATATGGAGTGTCAGCAAAGAATTTCGAAGCATCAGCTCCAAGATACAGCCCAAGATACAGCTCAAGAGATAAATACTGTATGTACGATGCTAGGGGATATTGCAGATACAGAGAAAATTGCAGATTCAGGCACAAAATGAATAATTATGATGAAGGAAGGTCAAATATTATGGAAAAGTTGGAATTTTATTGTCAGAAGTTTCTGGAAAATTGAAGAAAAGAACAACAACCAGAACCAGAACAAGGAAAGAGACATGGGAAAATCCTTATTATTATCCCATATTAAATGATGGGAAGATAACACACAAACCATCATAGTGGATGAATGCGCAGGGTTTAGTTTACGAGTAACTCAAAAAGAAAAATAGAGTACTTAGAAGAACTAACCCAATTGAAAAGAAAATAGATATAATGAATATAAGTGAAACCTGGTATTCCAAGAGACTGGGAATGACGATCAAATAAAAGGGTTCCAAACTTATAGATCAGATAGAAAAAATAGGAATCAAGGGGCCAACACGATATATGGGAAACAAAAAACAAAAAAAAAGGAAAAATATATGAGAAATATAGTAACTCAGAATGTGAACTAATAGCGTAGAATTTGAATCTGAAAAATTAATGAACATAGTAATATATAGACCCCCTAATACTAAAGAGTTTGACATAATAATAGATAAATTGGATGATATATGTAGAAATCACAAGGACTGGACTATTCACCTATCCGGAGACTTTAACTTTCTTTTCGTAGACTGAAAGAACGAATAGGAGATTGTGGTTGTATTTATACATATAAAAAAAGAGAGTATAGTAGTGCAGAAGATAAGAGGCAATTCTAAAAGCTATTAGATAAGCTACTAGAATACAACATTCAACAAATAAATCACCTGCCAACAAAATAAAAAATTTAATACTTTAGACCTAGTATTGTGAACGAGGTGAATTATCTTAAAGAAATAATAGTTTATAATACGAGTATTTCAAACCATAATGTCATAGAATTAACAGTCCATTCCAAAGCAAGTGAAAACAGAGATAAGCAAGAAATGAAAAAGTGAAGGATATGGAAAATACACTTCTACAGTAAAAAATATAAACTGGTCAGAATAAATGAAGAATTAAACAAAGATTGGGATAAACATTTTCGTAAAGATGATGATAAAGGTAAATATGGAGATATAGGAACAAATATTAGAGAAAATAGTGTGTATATATACTGAGAAGAAAAGTAAACATCAGTCATGCATAACCAAGAGACAGAAGGATCTTGTTCCAGAAAAATCAGAAAGTGGAAAAAAAAGTCTTGCAAAGAAAAGAATGCATGGAAAGTGATCGAACTAAAAAGATAGAAAATGCAAAACAAAAGATATCCAATCATAAGAAAAATGAAAAAAGGGACTTGGAAGAAAAAACCCTAGTAAATATCAGCAAAACCCCAAACTATTGTACTCGTATTGCAAAAAAGATGAATAAAAGAAGAATAGAAATAAGCCCTGTAAGAATTAAAGGGAGATTAACAAATGAAAAAAGGAATATGCAACATATTGGCAGAACGATATAAGAGAGAATTCACCCCTAGAATTGATAATGAAGATAATGATACAGAAGTAAGGGATGAAAATAGTGAATATTTATCAGACATAGATATAATGAAGCTGATATTGTGCAGGCTATTAATGAAAGTTAAAAATGGAGCTGCTGCAGGCCTGATGGAGTGCCTGCTATTTTGTTAAAGAAAGTAGTTCATTCTATCGCAAAAGCCACTTGCAAATATTATTAAGACAAAGTGTAGATACAGGCAAGATTTATGATGAGCACAAATTAGCATATATTACCCCTACTTTCAAAAGTGGATCAAGACTAGAGGCAAGTAATTATAGGCCTGTGAGTCTAACATCACATATTATGAAAGTGTATGAAAGGGAAATGAAGAAAAATATCATGAAGCACTTAATAAAAAATAATTTGTTTAATATAGGCAAACATAGTTTCGTACCCGGAAAAAGTCAACGCCCACTGTTAGTACCACCCCCCGTTGAGAACATATACAAAAATATGAAAAAGGCGGAAATTGAAACAGATGAGGGTTTATCGAGACTTTGCAAAAGCTTTTGACAGGTGATCATAATATATAGCAAAGAAAATGAGAAACGATAATATAGTGGGATAAAGTAGGAAGATGGTTAAAAGAGTTTTAATACAACAGAAAACAGATAGCTATTGCAAACGATGAGAAATTGGATGAAGCTAAGGTAATATCCGGTGTGCCACAAGGTACGGTGTTAGCTGCATTACTGTTTGTTATTATGATTGCAAACATAGACAGTAATGTTAAGGACTCGGTAGTGAGTAGTTTCGCGATGACACAAGAATAAGTAGAGAAATTACTTGGGATGAAGATAGGAACGGCTACAAAGAGACCTCAACAAAGTATATGATTGAGCGGAAGTAAATAGGATGGTATTTAACTCTGATAAATTAGAATCAATAAATTATGGAGACAGAGAAGGAAAGCTATATGCATATAGGGAACCTAATAATGAGACAATCACAAATAAGGAAGCAGTTAAAGACCTTGGTGTGATGTTGCATAGGATCATGTTATGCAATGATCAAATAGCAATTCTCCTGGCAAAATGTAAAGAAAAGCTGAACACATGGTTAGGCTTTATAAAACATATGTTCGTAGTCCACTTGAATATTGCAATATGATATGGTACCCACACTATCAAATGGATATTGCACAAATAGAGAGTGTACAGAGGTCCTTTACAGCTAGAATAGAAGAAGTTAAGGATCTTGACTACTGGGAAAGACTACAATCCTTAAAATTATATAGTCTAGAAAGGAGAAGAGAATGATGCATGATAATACAGGCATGGAAACAGATAGAACAAATAGCCGAAAACATCATGGAGCTAAAAATATCAGAAAGAGAAAGCAGAGGTAGATTAATAGTTCCCAAAACTATACCAGGAAAAAATAAGGAAAGCACAGGATATTAATCCACTACGCACCAACATCGACAATGCAGCGTATATCAATGCGTTTGCCAATCTCATCTGAGGAATATATCAGGATTGAGCGTATATGTGTTTAAGAATAAGCTCAACAAATATCTAAGCTGCATCCCAGACCACCCAAGATCGGAAGATGCAAAATATGCTGGAAGATGCACTAGCAACCTCTGGTAGACATTGAGGTGCCTCACACTGAGGGACCTGGGGCAACCCGAACAAGGATGTAGGGTCCCTGTAAGGTCTATATGGTCTCTCTCTCTCTCTCATCTCTCTCTCTCTTCTCTCCTAGAGCAAAGTGAGCACACGATGTCTCCTCGGATGTCTTCGAGTTGAGACATCCTAATCTCTTCTCCTCTCTCTCATCTCTCTCTCTTCTCTTCTCTCTCTCTCTCTCTCTCTCTCTCTCTCTCTCTCACACACACACACACACATTCTTTTCAGATCATTTCTTCTCTCTCTCACATTATTTTCAGAAAATCTCTCTCTCTCTCTCTCTCTCTCTCTCTCTCTCTCTCTCTCTCTCTCTCTCTCTCATTCTTTTTCGGTTAGTCTCTCTCTATCTATCGCATCTTGTTACATAATTTCTCTCTCTTATTTTTTTTCAGATAATTTCTCTCTCCTCTCTCTCTCTCTCGTCTCTCTCTCGGTCTTCTTCTCTCTCTCTCGTCTCTCTCTCTCTCCTCTCTCTCTCTCTCTGTGGGTGGTGGAACATGTTATGTCTCTACATCTTCATGCCAGCCGGGCGACTTATATTTTCCGCTTCTACTGCAAACTGCAAATTGAATTTTGATGTCTTCTGGCTTCGTGCTCACCTGCTCCTTCCGTCTGTGTTTATTGCTTATTGTGTTGTGTGTGGAAGCACGAGTGATTTGCTCTCTCTCTCTCTCTCTCTCTCTCTCTCTCTCTCTCTCTCCTCTCTGCTCTCTCTGACCAGCAAAATTTAAACGAATATAGATATAAGTCTAATAAACATATTTCGACCAATGTTGTTCTTAAGAGTTCCTTGATAATTTTATATAAAGTAAAGATTATATTATGGTTTAAACAAACCATAATAGAAACTGCAGAAGATATTCAATAATAATAAAAAATGGTCGAAATTAGGAGATATTCAAGAACAAAATAGAAATTTAGAATAAAACGGTTGATTTTTTTCATCATCGTTTTTCGTGTCATATTTTACCTAAAGGTCGTGTTGACACAATCTTAAAGCTTTGTGTGTGTGTTTGTGTAAGTAGTTACCCCCCGGAACTTTTAAAATCAGCATAATGATACTTCAAAATGCAACAACGGCAAAGACGAATGAATTATAGATGATAAAAATCCACATTCATATCAATCATTGATGAAAGTATCTCTTCAGATAATCGCAAAATCTGACTGTTACTTTTGAGACAGCCCATTTATAAATAGACAGACAGACAAGCAGACAGCCAGGCAAGCTTTCTTGACTGAGAGGGAACACGTAGGAACATATAGTTTGTCAGGGTTCCTTCAAGCAAAGGATTTCAAGCTGAAAAAATGTAGCTATTGTTCAAATTGCTACGATCTAGGACTAGGTCTACAACCTTGGTTTGAAAGATTACCGTTCAAAGTTAGACGGTTGTGTGCGATTACTTGGGAGACTTACTGCTTGAAATAATGATTAATTACTCAAGATAAATTACAGTAAACGTCCCTTTAAAAAACGGTACAAGAAAACGTTATTTGGAAACGACAAACACGGACAAACAATCCAATCTGCGAGAAAACCTCAAGCATGAGTCTATCCTCCTGACGTGTTGCAAAACGGTTTGCAACTTTTTACCTCCTCGGTAATTTCTGTCGTCTTATCTCTCGTCCCTCTCCTCCTCCTCCTCTTTCTTCTTCTTCCTGTGTTGTCTGAAGGAACACAAAGCACAGACCATCACGAACCGGAACTTTTTCGTTTCCAATACGTTCAAAGTCCCGAAGCTACGGTTAGCGAAGACGAAAGTAATGGGGGGGTCGAAGAAAGAGCGTGATTGCTCCAGATTCACGACCAGGCTCGCGCTAGACTAAACCGTATACGCCTGAGGAAAGAAATATATATATAAAGAAATGCTTATGCTAAAACAAAAAGGGTTAATGACAGTCACTCTTTAATCTTTGTTTCCGTCCTTCTCGTCTCTCCCTCACAAAAAGAACACACACATACACACACAGACACAGACATAAAAAAAAAAAAAACACACACACACACGGAGAAAGGATGTTTGAGCTCTCTCTGGTCCGTTTACCTGGTTCGTTTTCGTCAAAATATCCTTTCAAGTTATCCATTTTTTGCCGGTAATTTTTACAACGTTTTTCCTTCCTTATTTGCGCTCACAGAAAAATTAAGTTTAAAAGTGAGAATCATAAAGATTGCCGCCATTTTTACATATGTTCTACCTTAGAGCGAAAGTGGAAACAAAAAATGTATTTAACGCCAGTTCATCACTTTGGTGTGTTCGTATGATTATGGCTAAATTTAACCTTGAATAAAATAGAAACTAATGAGGCTAGAGGGCTGCAATTTGGTATGTTTGATGACTACAGGGTGGATGATCAACGTAGCAATTTGCAGCCCTCTAGCCTCAGTGGTTTTGAAGATATGAGGGCTAACAGAAAATGTTACGGACGGCAAACAAAGCTGGCACATAACAAAAAAAATAAAATAAAATAAAACCAGACATATCTGGATTTATAATACGCGAAACAAGAAAAAAAAAATGTATTCCGCATAATTCTGCGAAGAAAAGAATTCATCATGACACCTCATTCCTGGAAGCTATTCCTGGAATGGCGGGTCTGTTTACCCATAAGCTGTTGGCATGGCAGCCAGTGGAAACAGAACTGAAACAGAATCGTTCGAACTGGACTGTCCAAGAGCAAAGTGGTCTTTTCCCGTGGCAGAATTATTATTTCATTAAATGATATTATTTTTCCTCCAGTTTGAAACCACGTAACTCCATTAGAATCAAAACGTGGTTATTCCCCACCTCTGATGTTTTTATTTATTTATTTTTATTTTTGAAAACGGAAGCTTTAGTCTAAAACTGTCTCTGCTCAAAACGGAATATTATATTGGTGAAACTTTCGGCCCCGGAATAAATTCAGGGCGCCCCTCATTTCATAAACTTTAATCAGATTAACGTTGAAGGTCGACGGTTTTCCCGCCTTTTGATGTCGTTTTTTTCGGGCGTTCTTGGAATACCACAGAGAGACGCAATACCTACCCCCTTCACTGTTTATCTCTGAATTCCTGAAAGATGTTTATCATAATTTGAAGGCTAAATCTGACGCCAAAAAAATGTGTAGATATTAGTCCTTCATAATCTAACATATATTATTGATGCCTATATAATATATATATTCAGTTATGTAAACAAAAATAAAAAAAATAAAACTCCAAAAAGAATAACAAAATTACTTAACCCAATATCATCAAAATCTCATTCACCATCCAGACTGCCTCTCGCCGTCGGCCATACGGAAATAATGGGTATAAGAAACACTCTTATTCACATATGACTTCTTCCATAACTTGACAAAAAAATATGTAAATGAAAGAGAATGATTCTGAGAGAGAGAGAGAGAGAGCTGACCGAGAGAGAGAGAGGAGAGGAGAGAGAGAGAAAGTAATATGGTTCACTTGAAGGTACAAAAAAAAGAGAGAGAAAGAAATGGTGGGAGACAGACAGACAGACAGACAGAAATTTAGTTCACTGAGGTGCAAGAGAGAGAGAGAGAGAGAGAGAGAGATCCAGAAAATAAAGGAAATCAAATACTAGGATCTAAAGATGGAACTAGTAGATAAAACCCTCGCTATCATTAAGAAAACAATTGTTAGAGGAGTTAGCCAGCAGGATTGAAGAAAGGAAGTGGGGGTTGGAGGTAAAGTAAAAGACTAAAAAGTAAACGCTAGAACCCACGCTTTAGTAATGCTTACAGTGCACCGCAAATTGCCACCGGATAAAATCATCAAACGGACTTATTTCGTATTTTGAATTTTTGTCTATTTTTATTTCATTCTCTGATCTTAAATGAATACAGGCGATCAAAAACCGACCGTGGTTTTTGTTTTTATTGTACTGAAAGTCTGTCACATGTTGGATATAACGAGATATAATTATTAGCAAGAAAAATAGGGGTTATATTTCTCCACTCCAATTCATAAGCAGAGCTAGGCGAGGCTAAATTGTACGTCAGTAATGAATCCAGAGAACGCCTTTAAGTGGGGTTTCATTCCATGGTGGTGGAGAAGGGAATGTAATCTCTCTCTCTCTCTCTCTCTCTCTCTCTCTCTCTCTCTCTCTCTCTCTCTCTCTCTCTCATTTCGTATTCAAGCTGCGTCAGCTGTAGAATCATTATAAAAATTCACCCTTACTTATTAGAAAAAATATTTTAATAATGCTCATGTCCATTTACAATGATTCTCTCTCTCTCTCTCTCTCTCTCTCTCTCTCTCTCTCTCTCTCTCTCTCTCTCATTTAGTCTACAGCAGCTATAAAATCAGAAAAATTCGGTCAAATTCTAAAAGGATTTTTCAAAGATCTTTCATATGCATTGTCATTGATTCTCTCTCTCTCTCTCTCTCTCTCTCTCTCTCTCTCTCTCTCTCTCTCTCTCTCTCTTTTCTGTGGTATTCTCAGTGAGAGTGAAAATTGGGTATTTGTTATAACCATCATTTTCTATGTCAAATATTATGAGAAAGAATACCGAATTATTTAGACATTAATCATTCATTTATTTAATCTATTCGGTCAACGTTGACAATGGATTAAAGAACAGAAAATATTATGCTACTCAAATACAGACTAAAATTTACCTCTGGTCTCACAGAGTAACGTACATTTTAGCTAACTCATTGTTTATTAGCAATCCAAAAATACCTACATACGTTTAAAAAAAAAAAAAGTCGTGATCTGATATCCAGCTTACTCGAGACGCTTGCAAGATTTTCCCCTTATGCATAAGTTATAAACATTATATTCGTAACTTAGCGTAAATTAACCTGCGATAAAATCTACGTCAAATAGAGCCTTGTTTCACCAACGGAAATTAAAATAGATGCGCTACATTTCATTAGAAATTATTTTCCTGTACTGTTCAACATCCACATTAGTCATTTTTGACATTTGCATTCAGATAAATATATCATGGATATTATATCCTACAGTTCCTTTATCTCTGACAAAGCGAAACACCTTTTTCAGACCTTTTTAGGGTCTTCTATAGACCTTTCCTACCATCCACAACAACAACAACAAATTATTCGCCCAGCCTTAAAAATATCGTGGGTGAATTTAACCGTAGGTCTTAAAATGACCACAATTTCCTAAACTCACACTCTCTATTCTTGGTTATAATTAATAGACCAACGAATTCTATTTCATTTTTTAATTCCATATTTCTTGCAGGGTTACTGGCTGCTGAGTGTGCTGGGAAGTTTATTATTTTACAGATATATATATATATATATATATATATATATATATATATATATATATATATATATATATATATATATATATATATATATATTAAAATATCATATATTATATATATATATATATATATATATATATATATAATATATATATATATGATTATATATATATGTATATATATATTTGTGTTTATGTATATGTATATATTCGCTTACACGAAAACCAGAGACGAAAATAGAGAGAGAGAGAGAGAGAGAGAGAGAGAGAGAGAGAGAGAGAGAGAGTGAGGAGTCCAAGGAGATTAATCCATGCAAACCAGATTATTCTACCTTAAAGGGTTTGGAGGGACGCTGACCTCCGTAGATTATATCAAAGAGGAACCGTCTTCGGGGAAGACCCCCAATTTCGACCAGCGCATGCGCCCTTCGTGTTGTTTGGGGGGAGGGGGGGGCCGAGGGGGGAATGGGGTTTATTTTGCGTCGCCCGCACCCTACTTAATCATGGGTTACAATTTGAATACAGAGCGATGTCTTCGAGCTAAGGACAGACTGTGTTTTGTCCTTTGGTAGTTAGTATTTTTTTTTTTATTGTACGTAAAAGGTCATTGTTTTGTTCCAGTTAAAAAACAAAAATTTTTTGTGTGTGTGCGGTTTTTTTTTTTTTTTTTTTTTTTTTTTTTTTTTTTTTTTTGACAATTTCGTTCCAGTTTGTTTCTTTGTATGTTGACAGATGAGCATTTTTAAGTGCAGGAAAAATAATCACTGAATCTCCTCGCTTTGCATATATAAGATTTTCATCGGGATGCAATAAATCACATATTATTTCCTTACTTGTAAATTATATTCTCTCACTGTCCTTTTGAATTATTATTAATTATTATTATTATTATTATTATTATTACTATTATTATTATTATACTCTTAGTACACAACATTACATATATATATATTATATATATATATATATATATATATATATATATATATATATATATATATATATATATATACATTCTCTCTTCATATGTACCAAACCCACCTATCAAACTCTTGTAGAAATTTGATATT
>NC_087206.1:3623142-3625642 GCF_015104395.2 Macrobrachium nipponense | reverse complement strand
TTGATCACATTTAAGTGATGAATAACTGGCAGTTATTGATCACATTTAAGTGATGAATAACTGGCTGTTATTGATCACATTTAAGTGATGAATAAAACTGGCAGTTATTGATCACACTCAAGTGATGAAAACACCCATCAGTCGAGCGTCCTAGTTCACTGACGACTTTCCTTTTGTGTAACTTTTTTTGTAATGAAACCGTTTCCTCGCTATCAACACCCCCCGGGGGTGGATGTGATTTCCGTTGCCATGGCAACCGATGTCCTCCATCTACGGTTGCCGAGGTATCGCAGGAGAGGAGGGACACAGTACTTTAATTTTTTTACTCCTTATTTAGTAGCTGCGAATTGGAAGTTACTAAAGGTCCTGCTGATTGGATTCGTTTTGCTGTATTCCTATGAAGTTCGTGTAATTCAGAGATGGTTTTGATTTTCAAGATGGTAGTTTTTTTTTTTTTTGTTTTTTTTTTTTGCTAGCCTCGAATTTCAATTCAAAATCATTTTCATGATAGTAGACTTTTTTTTATGAAGTTCGCGTAATCAGAAATGGTTTGGGTTTTCAAGATGGTAGAATTATTTTTTTTCTTTATTTATTTATTTATTTTAGTCTTATTTTGCTAACCTCGAATTTCAATTCAAAAATTATGAGTTCACTTAATCAGAATAATTTTTTTTGTTTTCAAGATGGTAAAATTAATTTTTTTTTTTTCGATTTTCTTTTTTTATTTATTTATTTTTATTTTTCATTGTTTTTTTTATTTTATTTTTCTAGCCTCGAATTTCAATTGAAAATTACAAAGCTCATGCAACTCAGAAATAGTTTTCGTTTTTCAAGATGGTAACATTAATTTTTCTTTATTCATTTGTTTTTTTTTCTACCCTCGAATTTCAATTTAAAAGGACAAAGCTCATTGTAACTCAGAAATAGTTTTTGTTTTAGGTTCAAGCTGGTAAAAATGAAATTTTTGTTTTAGGAGTAGTGATTGCTAGCCTCGACTTTCAACTCAAAATTGATATATTGTAATAGCTCCCAACAGGAGTAAATCATAAACTGTTGCAATTTTCTGAAACGCACCAAACTTAAATCAGAAATGGTTTTGGTTTCATTTGGTAAAATTTTTTTTTTTCTAGGTGAGGTTACTAACCTCGAATTTCAACTCAAAATTGATATATTATAATGGCTTTCAAATTTCTGCAACACATCAAATTTAACTCGGAAATGGTTATTGGTTTCGAATTTCTATTTAAAATTGCTATGCAACATCTTTCAACTGAAGGAAATCGTATAATCATACCAAATTTATCTTCTTGGCATTTGGGGGTTCTAGAGTGGTTTCGTTTTCAAAAAGTGTATTGTTTTGTTACAAAGTTTCCTTGTAAGACTATGAGAGAGAGAGAGAGAGAGAGAGAGAGAGAGAGAGAGAGAGAGAGAGAGAGGGGTTTCCCAGGTGACGCTGACTGAGTGGGAAGGAGAAGAGAGAGAGGAGAAACAGATAAACAGAGATCTCCCGGATGACGCAGGCTGCGAAAGAGAGAGAGAAAGATAGAGAGAGAGTTAGAGATAGAAAGATAGTGAGAGAGAGACAGACAGACGACTATCTCCCAGGTGACGCTGGCTGAGAAAAGAGAGAGGAGTTACAAGAAGTTACAAGGATTAAGAGAGAGAAAGAGAGACAGAAATAGAGACAGAGAGAGAGAGGTTTCCCATGTGACGCTGGCTTTGAGAGAGAGAGAGAGAGAGAGAGAAAGAGTGAGAGAGAGAGAGAGAGAGAGAGAGAGAGGGAGATCTCCCAGGTGACGCTAGCTGAGGAAGGAAGAGAGAGAGAGAGAGAGAGAGAGAGAGAGAAAAGAGAGAGAAATAGAGATGACACTGCCTGAGAGAGAGAGAGAGAGAGAGAGAGAGAGGAGAGAGAGAGAGATTCCCCCAATGACACGCCTTATGCCAAGACACACACACACACACACACAACGCACAATACACAGTCGAAACCTTATGAACCCATCCTGTCACCAGTAGTCAATAAGGCGGTTGTAGAAAAGTCATCAAAGCTTTGAAGAGCCCAATCGACCCTAATTGCACCTGGGTCACGATTCTCGAGACGAATTGGGTGCGTTTTCTTATTTCCTGCCGGAAGTTAACGGAGAGTTCCGTTCATTGCGGGAAAACTCAAGAGACAAACAATCAAACAATCGCTTTCGCAAATGATAACAATTATGTTTACTTTCACGCGAAGCGAGGATGCGATGCATGACTGCCCTAATACCATTTATTTGGAGAGAGAGAGAGAGAGAGAGAGAGAGAGAGAGAGTAGTGCCTCACGTTGGCAGGGCAAGGAAGGGGAAAGAGAGAGAGAGAGAGAGAGTGAGAGAGGGAGAGAGAGAAAGAGAGATTAATGTATCACGTTGACAAAGAAAGAGAAAGACAGTAAGATAGATGTCTTGCATTGACAAGGGTAAGCTTTAGAGAGAGAGAGAGAGAGAGAGATTAATGTCTCACGTTG
>NC_087206.1:3618142-3620642 GCF_015104395.2 Macrobrachium nipponense | reverse complement strand
ATAGAATGTGAATTTCAGATTTTAGTACTGTGTATCACGACGACAATATTTACGCGTTTTGCTTCATGAACGGGTATATATTGCATCGTCGTAAGTGGTGAATGCAATTATTTTAGTTTCTACAAACTTATGTTTGTATTCCAAAACGATTAAAGTTAGCTGACGTCAATGGCACTCAATGTTGCGACGGCTAAGGTAGGTTTAACAAATCTAGTTGCATCAGCAAGAGCGTTTTCTATATGTGGGGAGTACCCCTAGAACTTCGAGCGGGAAAGTGCAAGTCACTGGATACTGGCTAACGTACGGATTTCACACTTTGATACTTTGACGTTGACATGGATCGAATGCTAGTTGCTGTTTTACAAAGCTACTGTCTTTAAACATAAATCTTAATCAAGGTTAAAGTAGCATGTCAGCTCAAAGATTTTCTGGCGATATCATCCCATTACAAGTAGTTCGGAGTAGCCTAGCACTACACAACTGCATTTCTTTGCCGCGAGGCTGAAAGATCTCCCACGATATAAAACTTTAATTGCCCGTGCAATACATATTGAGTTATTTAAGGTATTAAATATTTTTACTTAACACAGCTTTTTTCGTGAATGATTTGTGGATGAAACGCGATTTTCAAAAGTAAAGACTTTATCAACAGAGCAAGAATGACCGCACCCTGTGTCTAAAATTTTCCAAGTCTTTTTACAATTTTTGAATGCTACGGCTACTGTCGAATGTAATCAAGATTAGGGTATGAATTTCTTAGAGAATTAACTTGAATTATGATCCTTCAAATTTTATCTAGCATAGTGCGGCACGATCTTGGCAGTCATATCATATTGCGCAAGCATAGGCCTATCGATAGAGATATTTAATTCATTATATTTTCTTCTGCCTTTCCCCTGTCACAAGTCCCGTCACCATACTATAAAGTCTAATCTCTCTCTCTCTCTCTCTCTCTCTCTCTCTCTCTCTCTCTCTCTCTCTCTCTGTCATTTTGCTTGGTGAGACGTACTCACGCACAGTCTGATTAATCAACAGATATTTTAACATACGTCTAGAAATAGAAAGATATCTAGAAGTGTTCGTGAACTGTCGATGATAAGATTAGTGTGAAAATAGTAGGATAAAGCGTCTACTAAGTTAGTTTATCAAGTGAAATATTGTAAACCGGATCAAGATGGCAGTAAGTTCCAACTGTGGAAAGAAAAGGTGAAATCTTGCGTGTCTAGCAGATTCGCAATATGATGAGGTAGCAGGAAGGGAGCTGGCATTTCTCATCTATGAGATCAACAACAGCCCTAATCAAAAAGATACAAAAGCATTCATACACATATTAGAAGGATATGATCCTTCAAATTGGAACAAATCAACAGAAAACATCTTGAAAATAATTGAAGAAGTTCCAAATAAAATCCAAGTGGTCAAGAGACTCATAAAGAAAATTTACATCAATCAACATATTCCGACAAAGAAAATGAATAAGGTGAACATTGTGAATATACTAATTGATGCATAGAAAAAGATGCCAAAAGCAAGCAAACTGTGTAAGGTGTGGTATAGCATAGTTAATCCACACAACCTGATCAGAAAATGTTCTGCATGCAACATTCCAACGCATCCTCAATGCGCTGAAGTAATGCAAAATACGAGTAAGGATACCAGAATATTTTGCTCAACATGTCTATCATGGATAGACAATGTTATTAAATCAAGACTTAATGTACAAATAGTTGAGGATGAAGAAGAAGAGGAATAGGAAGAAGAAGAAGAGGAAAATGGAAGAGAAGAAAATAAAACTGAAACGACAGAAAAAAATAAGGAAAACAAAGAACAAGACAAGAGTATGGATGCAGAGATACTCATATGAGGCAATCAAGCATCATACATACGAAGAAGTAAATTACGACATGACAACACAAAATAAAATCCCGAAGAGGCTCTACCCAGATCTGCACACTGATGGGAAAGAGGAAAAAATAGACAAGAAAGACAAAGTCTGCACCCTTTTGAAAAGAGGGAATTGCAGATTCGGAGAAAGATGTTACTACAAACATCCCAAGGTATGTCACAACTATGAAATCTATGGTAAATGTGCATACCTAGACGGCTATGAGGATGATTGCAGAGATCTACATCCAAAAATATGCAAAACCTAAAAGAAGGAAAAGGATGTAAGTTCGACAAAAAATGTAAATATATGCACCCTGTAGCCATTAATCAAAATCAATTAAATGATCAAATAAATAATAAAATCCAAAATAGGAAAGAAACAAATAAAGAGAGGAACAAAGAACATGAGGTGAAGGAAAAAAGCAAGCCATCGCCACGATATGGAGTGTCAGCAAAGAATTTCGAAGCATCAGCTCCAAGATACAGCCCAAGATACAGCTCAAGAGATAAATACTGTATGTATAGGGCTCATGCCTTTGTATAATAAGGCGCCCTGTGAGGTTATTTAGACCTGCGATAATTTTACGCTAAGTTCAGATTGTTATGACCTCTC
>NC_087206.1:3599155-3617642 GCF_015104395.2 Macrobrachium nipponense | reverse complement strand
CTACAGAAACGAGGAACGCCTGAGGGTTAGCCACACCTTGGAGGATACGTACGCGGTAAATAGGTTATTCTTCCAGAAAACAGTACATTTTGAAAAAACAGGGAAGCATATACAACTTATCATGAAATTTACACAAATTTTCCTAAAAAAATTATTTTAATGAAAAGACGAAAGAAAATATAAATATGTATATATATATATATATATATATATATATATATATATATATATATATATATATATATATATATATATATATATATATATCGAGCAAGAGAAAGAGGGAGAGAGAATATCGAACCAGAGAGAGAGAGTTTAGAGAGAGAGAGAGAGAGAGAGGGAAAGAAATAATAACTATATACATGTGGGACTATTTATTAGTAGTTCATTTATTTTAAGGTCCTTCATAAACATCTTACAAATATATGGGTCCCAATGGTACATTCCCAGACTAAGATTTAGGTTGTTTTTATTAGTGATTTGTATAATTGCCGATTCCAGTAAATTTCTTGAAACATAATCATTAGAATCTAGCAACTACAGAGGTATCACCCTAATTAATACAATGAGATTATTTACTCAGATGGATAAACAGTGCATTTGAAGTCTGGGCTGTTCTCTCTCTCTCTCTCTCTCTCTGGTTCGATATTCTCTCTACCCCCCCTCTTTCTCTTGCTCGATATATATATATATATATATATATATATATATATATATATATATATATATATATATATATATATATATATATATATATATATGTATATATATGTAAGGCCTAGAGTTTTTGATTAATAATATATGTCCATGTGTTCCCTGTGACCTATGGAATGTGGAGAACAGTGTAGAGGTGACGACCTGAGAGTAGCTGATCAATGAGTTTCTAGGGGATGGCGTGAGATACAAATGCTTAGTTCGAAAAGTCAATGTACGACAGTTTATGAACTCTTCTCAAAGTGCCTTTGTGAAACTGGATGCAGCTAGAACCGTGAGGTGCTAGCGAACTGTGTGTTCGTATGTGCGTGTGTGCCTCTTCCCTTTAATAGGTTCATACCCAAGCCTATGGGAGGGATTTTGACAGAGGGCTTCAAGTCATAGGCAAGATGCCGTGGCATTCGCCGGGGGGAGTTTTTTTATTAAGTGTTTAAGTGTCCGGTTGTCTGGGTATTGTTCAAGTGCTTTAGCCAAAGTGATGGCTTGTTTGATATCTTGTAAGATGTTCCCATTTTATTGACTTTGTCTTTGAACTTGTGTGTACTTACCGGGATGTGTTCTGTATCTTTGAAACTGACGATTCTGGTACTTGTGAAATGCAGAGGGACAAAGAGTTCCCAGAGGGTATAGACTTCTTTTTTGGTGACCAGACATGTTACATTTACGGGGTTTTTTGAGTTAGTCTGTAAGACTGGATTACTTGGTTGATTGATTTATTTATTCTTGTTAATAAACGTTAATGTTATGATGCAACTCTCTCATTTTCATTACCTGTTAGAATGGAGAGAAAGAGGTGGAGAGAGAGAGAGAGATTCCTTGGAGAGAGAGAGAGGGATTGCCGGGAGAGAGAGAGAGAGCCTGTGTGTGTAATGTTGTGTGTGGTTGCCTTCCGTTTCGTGTCACGCTTACCTTATGAATACTGGGGGAAATCCCCCCAGTTACTGTGGTGGCGAGCGGTTGAGGGGGAATATAAAAGTCTTCTTTCTTTTCTATGCCTAGGAACGCCAATGTAGAGATGGGTGGCCAGTTAGAAAATAAAAGGGGTTATGGCTTAGCGATAGTTTTCGAACAACAAAGCCTTGGTGGGATTGTGGAAAATCGTTAAACTGTTAGTTTTCAGTTACTTAGTGAGAAAAAATGAGAAAATATCTGTCTGTTAACTGTGCTAAAGGGAGGGAAGGATTTTGTTGACTCAGCATTTTTCCCAGGGAGTCAGCCTAGAAGCAGTGAGCGCAACCAGTGTGACTTTTGCTTGTGTAATGACGAGTGTATTCCGAGATACCCGTGCGGGTGTTGTGCTTAATGCATATATCACTGCCGCGTTTTACGAGAATTTCGAGTTCCTTTTGTTCCCATTATGGAGTGGTGAGTATTAAAAAACTATTGTTTATCAAAGGGAGAGGGTTTTTGTTTAAATATTTCAGGGTTATGGGATTGGTTCAAGAGGTCAACAATTTTTCTTGTCTTTGCCCCATAGTGACGTGTTTTCTTTATTTGCACGTGTTTATAATAGACGTATGCATTCGTCTTTGTTCAAAACTTAGGGGTGTATTTTTCTATGCATGTGAACTGTGCTTAGACACAGAGCGGCACAATTTTACGGGCTCAGCACATTTCTGCAGAGAGGCGCGTTGCGTTGCAAGGGGAGTATGGCCTGCCTTGAGGGAGGGTATTGCGAAGGTACCACTGGCCTCCCTCGAGAGATAGTGCAGGGATGGGCACTAGTGTATACCTTGGGAAGGGGTCCTCAGACACTGTTCAAGGGGAGATGGGGGTACTGCTGGTATGCCTCGGGCTGTTCTGTCGCTCGACTGAGGGGTTGTTCTCAGGGGGGGGAGAAACCTTTTTTTTTCTCATTGGGGGATGGATTTGGCCTTGACATTGGATGCTAAGATATCAGCTGATTGATAAGTTGATGAAGTGAAACGCCCGTAGAGTCTTTTTTTAGAAAAGAGATTTTTTTTTTTATCGTGGGCGAAGAACAAGAATAAAAAGAGATTTCTTTCGTGAATGAGGGAAAAGTAGTTGACATGCACGGATGTGTTATATGTTTCTTTGTGCCTTGAAAGACACAAATATAAGGGGGATACACAGATTATTTTTTTTATTGTGTTGGAGAAATTACTTTGAAATGCCGATGATTGGTGTTGTATCTGTGTTGTGTGGCAATGGTGTTATGTCATGGTGTTGCATGCTGGAGAAATTGTATGTCATAGGATTCAGCAATACTAGTGTATGCTATTTGAATTTCACCCTTACTTGAGATTTTTGCAAGAGAATTATTGCTATGTAGAGTTATTGTTATTGTTATTATTAATAATTATTGTACTTGAGATGTGTCACGGGAGGGTGGCTTAAGTATAATTATCATTACGGGAGACATACTTTACGAGAGAGTTTTGAGATATTTCATGGGAGATTAGTTGATAATTATTACAGACAATTATTCATGGATAATTGTTACAATGAATTAATGGGAGAAGTCTTGTGTTAATTATTTGTTGAGTTTTTGTAACTTTGGAGAATATTTCAGTGATTCACAGGGATAAGTTTTGCTGAATCTTGATGAATCTGGCTGAATCTTGGTGAATTGTGTTGAATCTTGCTGATTTTTGTGCTGAATTTTTGGAGAATGGACAAGCATTAACATTGGTGATATTTTTTGTACTGATACTGATGATTTTGATGATAGCAATTTTTTTTGGTGATCTTGCTGATGATGATATTTCTGATACTGATTTTTTATATACTAATACGTGGGTGCCGTAATGCTATCAAGGGAGGTGAAATCTTTTTTGAATATGGGAGGAACTAACAACACACTATTTTAGTTTTTATTTTCTTTTTTTTATGTGTTCAGCAGATAATTACTTGACATCTAGTGAGTTACGGGAGAGAGTTAACAGTGCCGTTGATTTTTCTTTTCTCCTTTTTTGGAGGTTAGCCATTGCTGACACAAGTTTTTTTTTTTACCAAGGGTGAATTTGAATTTATTTTTTCTCTCCAGTTAGTGTGAATATTGATATCAGTTCATGACTTAGAGTCATTGTTCGGGAACGTGTTTGTGTTTCAGCTATTGATGCTATAGAGAAATATATGGGAGAATTTTTGCATGTTTTTGAATGCATACGTAATGGCACTACATTTTTTTTCTCTGGATATTTGTGTCCAGGAATTGTGAGTTTTCTTGCACAATACCTATGCTGTATTTGTGACAACTTGTGAGAGATAGGAAACTTGGTTAAGTTTCTAGTGGCCTATGTCGTAGTGCATATGGAGAAGTCTTGCTTAGACACTTTGTATGTGGAGTTCTGTTACAATGAATTGTAGCACATTGGTGATTTTTTCTAGAATTTTCTAGACAGTTTTATTTGCCGAGTTTCGCCCTTTTTTTTAGCAGTAATGCTAAACGGAGAGAGTTTTTATAGTTTTTTACTATAACATTGAGTTATTCTCTGGAGAATTGGAGTTAGAATTGAGATATAATTGAGATATATTATATTGGAGAGATAATTGGAGGTATATATCATTTTGGAGTTATATTTGAGATATAATATATGGGGAGATATATTTTTGGCCATTTTAATATTTGCCAATAATGTGGTATGAGCTATGTTTAGTTCAATTATTTTGCAGCCATCTTTGTTGCAAATGGAGACACAATTTTTTGGAGATTATGGGGCAATATTTGTGAGAATGTGAGTTAGTTGCCTTGAGAGCACATTTTTTGGAGATACATTTTTGGAGCCTTGTTTTGTTCCACATGGAGTTATTGGGGAAATAGAGGTAAATATTTTGTATTTGCCGAAATAGAGGTGATTATTCTCTATTCTTGGAGTGTGTTTTTTTTTACTGACATGTGGCTATTAGAGAAATAAGAGAATATATGGGGTTGGTTATTAACCAAATGGAGGAAATATTTTTATATCCGGAGTGGTGTTATTATTAATATGGTGTCTCATAATGGAGTTGGAATTAATCTTTGGCGGGTAACCCTTTTTTTTTGTGGTCATGGAGTTTTTCGAGTCAAGAGAAGATTTCTGTGGTTCTCTTTTTTGGTTTCGTGTCTATTTAGAGGCAAGTGGCATTATTGCACTAAGAGTCCTATGGGAGATGTGTGTGCATTTTTTTATGTTCACAAGAGTATTATTTTTGGAGAAATATAATTTGGGGAAAAGTCATGTTGAGAGAATAAGTCCTTGAGACAATGTTTGAACACATTAGTCATATCCTGGAGTTAATTCTGTGAAATGTGTCAGTTAGACCTTTTTTTTCTAGAGGAATCATGAGTTTCCAAACTTATGTGTCTGACTGGACAATTCTTTATGCTACTGTTAGAGCATGCGTCCGCAGGGGATTTTTCTGCTGACAAGCAATGTGATGAGCCGTGTGCTGACTCTTTTCCTCTGATGGTGACAGATTAGAATTTTTGCAATATCTGGAAATGTTGACAATAGCATTTCACGTGTGAGAGTTTGCTTTCTGGCAAATTCCATAACTTTACATGGAGCATTTCTTGGGGATAAACGCGGGAGTTATGCATATTATACATGTATTATGTATTTTGTGATTGGGGAAATCTACTTGTGATTATCCTTTTTTTTTTATTATTTTTCTTCCTTTTCCTTGAGAGATATAATTTGGGGGATTGAGTTTTAAGTAGCATTTCTTTTTTGGACGGGAGATTTGATTTTACCGGGAGATGTGATTTTTCTGGGGTTGCTGTTTACGTAAATGGGAGTTTGACATTAAGTCTCATTGTGATTAATTATTGAGCAGTAAAGGGGTTTTTGCTGTTAAAAGTTGGAGATTTTTACTGATTTTGTGGGTTGTTCAGATATCAGAGCTTGAGAGAACATTTTTGGGTCTGGGAGTTACGAGATTCTTTTTTTTTCCTTGGGCTCATTGCGATTTTTGTCTTTTCTTTTTTTTTTCTTGTGAGCACATTCGAGTTTGAAATGTGAGTGTAGAATTCCGTGGAGTTGCTGTGATTTCTGAATTGTGTGTGTGCTGATGTGTGAGTTTGGAGAATTGAGTTGGAGAACTTGATGTTTTTTTTCCTTTGAGAGTTGTGATAATGACCTATGATTTAGTAGTCATATTAAGGGAGTTAATTGGGAGACGTTCAGTTAGTATTTCTGACTTTTTGAGATCATTGTTTGATAGAAGTAGTATGTCTGGGTTAATTTTCTTAGATTGACCAGTGACTTGACTGACATACTAACACACACCCAAAGAAAAAATTCGTTCCCCGACACCAGCAAGAACGTCCACCCAGCGTGAAGAGAGGTTGCTGCCATGTTGTCCAGGGTGATTACAAGAATTTCTACGTGGGTGATCGCGAGAATTCTACAGCGTGTTTTTTGGGGATCTACAGAAGCCGTGAGAAGTCTTCTACGATGAGGGAGGCATTCCGTCTTCCTACAGTTGCTACAGCCTGCTATAGCCTGTTGCTGTCTGTTCAGCTACTTGCAGACAAGCAAAGAGGGATATTCAAGAATCCTAATGCAGAAAATATGAGAGGAAATGCGTCTTGTGTTATTGGGAGATAAAGCGTGATAAGACTTTATTTTATAATGCCAGAGACGTGCAGTTTTACTTATATTTTATTTTTTTTTATTTTAGCCGGCCAATGTTTTATATTATATAAGCTGTTTTGTTCGACCTTTTGCTAGGCGGGAGCTAGCATTTGTGCGAGGCCGAGCTATCTGTAAGGCCTAGGGTTTTTTATTAATAATATATTGTCCATGTGTTCCCTGTGACCTATGGAATGTGGAGAACAGTGTAGAGGTGACGACCTGAGAGTAGCTGATCAATGAGTTTCTAGGGGATGGCGTGAGATAAAAATGCTTAGTTCGACAAGTCAATGTACGACAGTTTATGAACTCTTCTCAAAGTGCCTTTGTGAAACTGGATGCAGCTAGAACCGTGAGGTGCTAGCGAACTGTGTGTTCGTATGTGCGTGTGTGCCTCTTCCCTTTAATAGGTTCATACCCAAGCCTATGGGAGGGATTTTGACAGAGGGCTTCAAGTCATAGGCAAGATGCCGTCGGCATGAGCCGGGGGGAGTTTTTTATTAAGTGTTTAAGTGTCCGGTTGTCTGGGTAAGTGTTCAAGTGCTTTAGCCAAAGGGATGGCTTGTTTGATATCTTGTAAGATGTTCCATTTTATTGACTTTGTCTTTGAACTTGTGTGTACTTACCGGGATGTGTTCTGTATCTTTGAAACAGACGATTCTGGTACTTGTGGAATGCAGAGGGACAAAGAGTTCCCAGAGGGGTATAGACTTCTTTTTTGGTGGACCAGACATGTTACATTTACGGGTTTTTTTGAGTTAGTCTGTAAGACTGGATTACTTGGTTGATTGATTTATTTATTCTTGTTAATAAACATTAATGTTATGATGCAACTCTCTCATTTTCATTTACCTGTTAGAATGGAGAGAAAGAGGTGGAGAGAGAGAGAGAGATTCCTTGGAGAGAGAGAGAGGGATTGCCGGGAGAGAGAGAGAGAGCCTGTGTGTGTAATGTTGTGTGTTGCCTTCCGTTTCGTGTCACGCTTACCTTATGAATACTGGGGGAAAATCCCCCCAAAGTTACAGATTTATTATATATATATATTATATATATATAGATATAATATAAGTATCTATAATATATATATAATAAATATATATATATATATATATATATATATTTTTTTTTTTTTTTTCTTTCTTTCTTTCTTTCTTTCTTTTCTTTCTTTCTTTTTCTTTCTTTCTTTCTTTTCTTTCTTTCTTTCTTTCTTTCGTTTTTCATTAATAATAATTTCTTGGGAAATTTTTTGTAAATTTCATGATATAAGTTGTATATGCTTCCCTGTTTTTTCAAAATGTACTGTTTTCTGGAAGAATAACCTGTTTACCGTGTTTGTATCCTCCAAGGTGTGGCTACCCTCAGGCGTTTCCTCGTTTAGGTAGAGTGAAATCAACCTTATTGCTAATCTTATATTGTCAGTTTGGATATTAAGCCTTCTTTTGACTATGTTTTTCCTCTGTAAAATCAGTTTGCCTTAGTAAAGGGTCGGAACAAGACCGAAAGTACTCGGCTATCTCGCTTCTTCATTTCCTCCCTTTCATGGCAAAAACCTTTATTTATATATATACATACACACACACACACATATATATATATATATATAGATATATATATATATATATATATATAGATATATATATATTTATATATATATATTTATATATTGTATGTACATATACATGGTCGCTTACATAAAAACGCAGAGACGAAAATAGAGAGAGAGAGAGAGACGAGAGAGAGAGAGAGAGAGAGAGAAGAGGAGTCCAGGGAGATTAATCTATGCAAACCAGATTATTCTACCTTAAAGGGTTGGAGGGGACGCTGACCTCCGTAGATTATATCAAAGAGGAACCGTCGTCGAGGAAGATCCCACCAATTTCGACCAGCGCATGCGCCCTTCGTGTTGTTTGGGAGGGGGGGGCGGGGGGCCAGGGGGCCAATTTATTTTGTGTCGGCCGCACCCTACTTTATCATGGGTTACAATTTGAATACAGACCGATGTCTTCGAGCTGGGAACGAGATCTGTTTTGTCGTTTGGTGTTTAGAATTTTTTTTATTAATTTTTTTTTTATCTACTCTCGACAAGAAAACTGAAGATACCGTTTTCATTAGCTTTCGTTCATCCAATTTCCCATTTGTTTTTACTGAAAAGACATAATATCGCTAAATTTACTCTAGAATATGAAAATATACTGCAAATTATATCATATAAGTTAAAACTGCAAAATAAAACCGTTCAGATACTTAAAAACACGATATTTACCGAAGTAATTAGAATTTCTCAGATGGATTCGTTCATAGAGATCTTGGTAGCTAGAATGTGAATTTCTGATTTTAGTACTATGTATCACGACAATATTTACGCGTTTTGCTTCATGAACGGGGATATATTGTATCATCGTAAGTGGTGAATGCAATTATTTTAGTTTCTACAAACTTATGTTTGTATTCCAAAGCGATTAAAGTTAGCTGACGTCAATGACACTCAATGTTGCGACGGCTAAGGTAGGTGTAACAAATCTAGTTGCATCCGCAAGAGCGTTTTCTATGATGTGAGGAGTACCCCTAAAACTTCGAGCGGGAAAGTGCAAGTCACTGGATACTGGCTAACGTAACGGATTTCACACTTTGATTACTTTGACGTTGACATGGATCGAATGCTAGTTGCTGTTTACAAAGCTACTGTCTTTAAACATAAATCTTAATCAAGGTTAAAGTAGCATGTCAGCTCAAAGATTTTCTGGCTTTATGCTCCCATTACAAAGCAGTTCGTAGTAGCCTACAGCTCTACACGACTGCATTTCTTTGCCGCGAGGCTGAAAGATCTCCTACGATATAAAACTTTAATTGCCTGTGCAATATATTATTGAGTTATTTTAAGATAATAATATTTTTGCTTAACACAGCTTTTTTCGTGAATGATTTATGGATGAAACCGATTTTCAAAAGTAAAGACTATATCAATAGAGCAGGAATGACCGCACCCTGTGTCCAAAATTTTCCACGTCTTTTTACAATTTTGAATGCTACGGCAACTGTTGAATGTAATCAAGATTAGGGTATGAATTTCTCAGAGAATTAATTTGAATTATGATCCTTCAAATTTTATCTAGCATAGTGCAGCACGATCTTGGCAGTCATATCATATTGCACAAGCATAATCCTATCGATAAAGATATTTAATTCATTATATTTTCTTCTGCCTTTCCCCTGTGAAAAGTCCATCACCAGTACTATAATTCTCTCTCTCTCTCTCTCTCTCTCTCTCTCTGCCATTTTACTTGGTGAGACGTACTCACGCGCAGTCTGATTAATCAACAGATATCACGCGTTTAACATGCGTCTAGAAATAGAAAGATATCTAGAAGTGTTCGTGAACTGTCGGTGATAAGATTAGTGTGCAAAATAGTAGGATAAAGCATATACTAAGTTAGTTTATCAAGTGAAATATTGTAAATCGGACCAAGATGGCAGTAAGTTCCAACTGTGGAAAGAAATGGTGAAATCTTGCGTGTCCAGCAGATTCGCAATATGATGAGGTAGCAGGAAGGGAGCTGGCATTTTTCATCTATGAGATCAACAACAGCCCTAATCATAAAGATACAAAAGTATTCATAGACATACTAGAAGGATATGATCCTTCAAACTGGAACAAATCAACAGAAACCATCTTGAAAATAATTGAAGAAGTTCCAAATAAAATCCAAGTGGTCAAGAGACTCATAAAGAAAATTTACATCAATCAACATATTCCGGCAAAGAAAATGAATAAGGTGAACATTATGAATATACTAATTGATGCAGTAGGAAAAAGAATGCCAAAAGCATGCAGACTGTGTAAGGTGTGGTATAGCATAGTTAATCCACAAAACCTGATCAGAAAATGTTCTGCATGCAACATTCCAACGCATCCTCAATGTGCTGAAGTAATGCAAAATACGAGTAAGGATACCAGAATATTTTGCTCAACATGTCTATCATGGATAGACAATGTTATTAAATCAAGACTTAATGTACAAATAGTTGAGGATGAAGAAGAAGAGAAATAGGAAGAAGAAGAAGAGGAAAATGGAAGAAGAGAAAATAAAACTGAAATGACAGAAAAAAATAAGGAAAACAAAAAACAAGACAAGAGTATGGATGCAGATATACTCATATAAGGCCAATCAAGCATCATACATACAAAGAAGTAAATTACGACTTGACAACACGAAATAAAAATCCGAAGAGGCTCTACCCAGATCTGCACACTGATGGGAAAGAGGAAAAATAGACAAGAAAGACCAAAATCTGCAACCTTTTGAAAAGAGGGAATTGCAGATTCGGAGAAAAGATGTTACTACAAACATCCTAAGGTATGTCACAACTATGAAATCTATGGTAAATGTACATACCTAGACGGCTATGAGGATGATTGCAGAGATCTACATCCAAAAATATGCAAAACCTAAAAGAAGGAAAAGGATAAGTTCGACAAAAAATGTAAAGATATGCACCCTGTGGCCCATGAAATTAAAAATCAATTACATAATCAAATAAATAATAAAATCCAAAATAGGAAAGAAACAAATAAAAAGAGGAACAAAGAACATGAGGTGAAGGAAAAAAGCAAGCCATCACCACGATATGGAGTGTCAGCAAAGAATTTCGAAGATCAGCTCCAAGATACAGCCACAGATACAGCTCAAGAGATAAATACTGTATGTACGCATGCTAGGGGATATTGCAGATACAGAGAAAATTGCAGATTCAGGCAAAAACAAAATGAATAATTATGATGAAGGAAGGTCAAATATATGGAAAAGTTGGATTTTTTTAATGTCAGAATTTCTGAAATGAAGAAAAGAACAACATAACCAGAACAAGAAAGGAGACATGGGAAAATCCTTATTATTACCCATATAAATGAGGGAGATAACACACAAACCATCATAGTGATGAATGCGCAGGGTTTAGTTACGAGTAACTCAAAAAGAAAAATAGAGTACTTAGAAGAACTAACCCAAATTGAAAAGAAAATAGATATAATGAATATAAGTGAAACCTGGTATTCCCAAGAGACTGGGAATGACGATCAAATAAAAGGGTTCCAAACTTATAGATCAGATAGAAAAAATAGGAATCAAGGGGGAACCACGATATATGGGAAAGACAAAAAAAAGGAAAAATATATGAGAAATATAGTAACTCAGAATTGTGAACTAATAGCCGGTAGAATTTGAATCTGAAAAAGAAATTAATGAAACATACGTAAGTAATATAGACCCCCCTAAATACTAAAGGAGTTGACATAACTTAATAGGATAAATTGGGATGATATATGTAGAAATCACAAGGACTGGACTATTCACCTATCCGGAGACTTTAACTTTCTTTTCGTAGACTGGAAAGAACGAATAGGAGATTGTGGTTGTATTTATACATATAAAAAAAGAGAGTAATAGTAGTGCAGAAGATAAGAGGCAATTCGAAAAGCTATTAGATATGCTACTAGAATACAACATTCAACAAATAAATCACCTGCCAACAAAAAATAAAAAATTTAATACTTTAGACCTAGTATTTGTGAACGAGGTGAATTATCTTAAAGAAATAATAGTTTATAATACGAGTATTTCAAACCATAATGTCATAGAATTAACAGTCCATTCCAAAGCAAGTGAAAACAGAGATAAGCAAGAAGTGGAAGGATATGGAAAATACAACTTCTACAGTAAAAAATATAAAATGGTCAGAAATAAATGAAGAATTAAACAAAGAGTGGGATAACATTTTCGTAAGTGATGATATAAAGGTAAATATGGAGATATTATATAACATATCAGAGAAAATAGTGGATAAATATATACTGAAGAAGAAAAGTAAACATCAGTCATGCATACAAGAGACAGAAGGATCTTGTTCCAGAAAATCAGGAAAGTGGAAAAAAAGTCTTGCAAAAGAAAAGAATGCATGGAAAGTGATCGAACTAAAAAGATAGAAAATGCAGAACAAAAGATTATACAATCATAAGAAAATGAAAAAAGGGACTTGGAAGAAAAAACCCTAGTAAATATCAAGCAAAACCCCAAACTATTGTACTCGTATGCAAAAAAGATGAATAAAAGAAGAATAGAAATAAGCCCTGTAAGAATTAAAGGGAGATTAACAAATGAAAAAAAGGAAATATGCAACATATTGGCAGAACGATATAAGAGAGAATTCACCCCTAGAATTGATAATGAAGATAATGATAGAAGAATTAATGGATCAGAAAAATTAAGGGTATGAAAAAATAGTTTGAATATTTATCAAGACATAGATATTAATGAAGCTGATATTGTGCAGGCTATTAATGAAATTAAAAATGGAGCTGTAGCAGGGCCTGATGGGAGTGCCTGCTATTTTGTTAAAGAAAGTAGTTCATTCTATCGCAAAGCCACTTGCAATATTATTAAGACAAAGTGTAGATACAGGCAAGATTTATGATGAGCACAAATTAGCATATATTACCCCTACTTTCAAAAGTGGATCGAGACAAGAGGCAAGTAATTATAGCCTGTGAGTCTAACATCACATATTATGAAAGTGTATGAAAGGGTAATGAAGAAAAATATTATGAAACATTTAATAAAAATAATTTGTTTAATATAGGCCAACATAGTTTCGTCACCCGGAAAAAAAGTACACAAACCCAACTGTTAGTCCACAGTGAGAACATATACAAAAATATGAAAGCGGAAATGAAACAGAAGAGGTTTCGAGACTTTGCAAAAGCTTTTGACAAGGTAGATCATAATATATTAGCAAAGAAAATGAGAAAACATAATATAGTGGATAAAGTAGGAAGATGGTTAAAAGAATTTTAATACAACAGAAAACAGATAGCTATTGCAAACGATGAGAAGTAATGTTAAGGACTCGGTTAGTGAGTAGTTTCGCCGATGACACAAGAATAAGTAGAGAAATTACTTGGGATGAAGATAGGAACGGCTACAAAGAGACCTCAACAAAGTATATGATTGAGCGGAAGTAAATAGGATGGTATTTAACTCTGATAAATTAGAATCAATAAATTATGGAGACAGAGAAGGAAAGCTATATGCATATAGGGAACCTAATAATGAGACAATCACAAATAAGGAAGCAGTTAAAGACCTTGGTGTGATGTTGAATAGGATCATGTTATGCAATGATCGAATAGCAATTCTACTGGCAAAATGTAAAGAAAAGCTGAACACATGGTTAGGCTTTATAAAACATATGTTCGTAGTCCACTTAATATTGAACATATTGCAATATGATATGGTACCCACACTATCAAATGGATATTGCACAAATAGAGAGTGTACAGAGGTCCTTTACAGCTAGAATAGAAGAAGTTAAGGATCTTGACTACTGGGAAAGACTACAATCCTTAAAATTATATAGTCTAGAAAGGAGAAGAGAATGATGCATGATAATACAAGGCATGAAAACAAGATAGAAGGGAATAGCCGAAAACATCATGGAGCTAAAAATATCAGAAAGAGAAAGCAGAGGTAGATTAATAGTTCCCAAAACTATACCAGGAAAAATAAGGAAAGCACACAGGATATTAATCCACTACGCACCAACATCGACAATGCAGCGTATATTCAATGCGTTGCCATCTCATCTGAGGAATATATCAGGATTGAGCGTATATGTGTTTAAGAATAAGCTGCATCCCAGACCACCCAAGATTAGAAGATGTAAAATATGCTGGAAGATGCACTAGCAACTCTCTGGTAGACATTAGAGGTGCCTCACACTGAGGGACCTGGGGCAACCCGAACAAGATATAAGGTTTGTAAGGTCTGCATGGTCTCTCTCTCTCTCTCTCTCTCTCTCTCTCTCTCTCCTAGAGAAAAGTGAGCACACGATGTCTCCTCAGATGTCTTCGAGTTGAGACATCCTAATCTCTCTCTCTCTCTCTCTCTCTCTCTCTCTCTCTCTCTCTCTCTCTCTTCTCACACACACACACACACACACATTCTTTTCAGATCATTTCTTCTCTCTCTCATTATTTTCAGAAAACTCTCTCTCTCTCTCTCTAATCTCTCTCTCTCATCTCTCTCTCTCTCTCTCTCTCTCTCTCTCATTCTTTTTGGTTAGTCTCTCTCTATCTATCGCATCTTGTTACATAATTTCTCTCTCTTATTTTTTTCAGATAATTTCTCTCTCTCTCTCTCTCTCTCTCTCTCTCTCTCTCTCTCTGTGGGTGGTGGAACATGTTATGTCTCTACATCTTCATGCCAGCCGGGCGACTTATATTTTCCGCTTCTACTGCAAACTGCAAATTGAATTTTGATGTCTTCTGGCTTCGTGCTCACCTGCTCCTTCCGTCTGTGTTTATTGCTTATTGTGTGTGGAAGCACGAATTATTTTGCTCTCTCTCTCTCTCTCTCTGACTAGCAAAATTTAAACGAATATAGATATAAGTCTAATAAGCATATTTCGACCAATTTTGTTCTTAAGAGTTCCTTGATAATTTTATATAAGTAAAAGATTATATTATGGTTTAACAAACCATAATATTGTTCAATAATAATAAAAATTGTCAAAATTAGGAGATATTCAAGAACAAAATAGAAATTTAGAATAAAACGGTTGATTTTTTTCATCATCGTTTTTCGTGTCATATTTTACCTAAAGGTCGTGTTGACACAATCTTAAAGCTTTGTGTGTGTGTTTATGTAAGTAGTTACCCCCCGGAACTTTTAAAATCAGGATAATGATACTTAAAATTGCAACAACGGCAAAGACGAATAAATTATAGATGATCAAAATCCACATTCATATCAATCTTTGATGAAAGTATCTCTTCAGATAATCGCAAAATCTGACTGTTACTTTTGAGACAGCCTTTTAAATAGACAGACAGACAAGCAGACAGCCAGGCAAGCTTTCTTGACTGAGAGGGAACACGTAGGAACATATAGTTTGTCAGGGTTCCTTCAAGCAAAGGATTTTCAAGCTGAAAAAAATGTAGCTATTGTTCAAATTGCTACGATATAGGACTAGGTCTACAACCTTGGTTTAAAAGATTACCGTTCAAAGTTAGACGGTTGTGTGCGATTACTTGAGAGACTTTACTGCTGCAAATAATGATTAATTACTCAAGATAAATTACAGTAAACGTCCCTTAAAAAAAAAGGGTACAAGAAAACGTTATTTGGAAACGACAAACGCGGACAAACAATCCAATCTGCGAGAAAACCTCAAGCATGAGTCTATCCTCTTGACGTGTTGCAAAACGGTTTGCAACTTTTTACCTCCTCGGTAATTTCTGTCGTTTTTCTTACTCTCTCGTCCCTCTCCTCCTCCTCCTCCTTCTTCTTCTTCCTGTGTTGTCTGAAGGAACACAAAGCACAGACCATCACGAACCGGAACTTTTTCGTTTCCAATACGTTCAAAGTCCCGAAGCTACGGTTAGCGAAGACGAAAGTAATGGGGGGGTCGAAGAAAGAGCGTGATTGCTCCAGATTCACGACCCAGGCTCACGCTAGACTAAACCGTATACGCCTGAGGAAAGAAATATATATATAAAAGAATGCTTATGCTAAAACAAAAAGGGTTAATGACAGTCACTCTTTAATCTTTGTTCCGTCTTCTCGTCTCTCCCTCGCAAAAAAAAACACACATACACACACAGACACAGACATAAACAAAACAAAGAAAAACACACACGGAAAAAGGATGTTTAGCTCTCTCTCCGTTTACCTGGTTCGTTTTCGTCAAAATATCCTTTCAAGTTTATCCATTTTTAGCCGGTAACTTTTACACGTTTTTCCTTCCCTACTTCGCTCACAGAAAAATTAGGTTTAAAAGTGAGAATCATAAAGATTGCCGCCATTTTTACATATGTTCTACCTTAGAGCGAAAGTGGAAAAAATGGTATTTAACGCCAGTTCATCACTTTGGTGTGCTCGTATGAAAATGGCAAAATTTAACCTTGAATAAAATAGAAACTAATGAGGCTAGAGGGCTGCAATTTGTTATGTGTGATGGCTGTAGGGTGGATGATCAACATACCAATCTGCAGCCCTCTAGCCTAAGTAGATTTTAAGATCTGAGGGAGGACATGATTACGGCTAATTTTAACATTGAATATAATAAAAACTACTGAGGCCAGAGGGCTGCAATTTGGTATGTTTGATGTCTACAGGGTGGATGATCAACGTAGCAATTTGCAGCCCTCTAGCCTCAGTGGTTTTGAAGATATGAGGGCTAACAGAAAATGTACGGACGGGCAGACAAAGCTGGCACACAAAAAATTAAATAAATAAAATAAAACCAGACATATCTGGATTTAGAATACGCGAAAGAAAAAAATGTATTCCGCATAATTCTGCGAAGAAAAGAATTCATCATGACACCTCATTCCTGGAAGCTATTCCTGGAACGGCGAGTCTGTTTACCCATAAGCCGTTGGCATCGGCAGCCAGTGGAAACAGAACTGGAAACAGAATCGGTTCGAACTGGACTGTCCAAGAGCAAAGTGGTCTTTTCCCGTGGCAGAATTATTATTATTAAATAATATTATTTTCCTCCAGTTTAAACCACGTAACTCCATTAGAATCAAAACGTGATTATTCCCACTTCTGTTGTTTTCATTTATTTATTTTTATTTTTGAAAACGGAGGCTTTAGTCTAAAACTGTCTCTGCTCAAAACGGAATATTATATTGGTGAAATTTCGGCCACGGAATAAATTCAGGCGCCCCTCATTTCATAAACTTTAGTCAGATTAACTTTGAAGGTCGACGGTTTTCCCGCCTTTTGATGTCGTTTTCGAGCGTTCTTGGAATACCACAGGGAGACGCAATACCCCCTTCACTGTTTATCTCTGAATTGTTGAAAGATGTTTATCATAATTTGAAGGCTAAATCTGACGCCAAAAAAAATGTGTAGAAATTAGTACTTCATAATCTAAAAATATTATTGATGCCCTATATAATATATACATTCTGTTATGTAAACAAAAATAAAACTCCAAAAAGAATAACAAAATTACTTAACCCAATATCATCAAAATCTCATTCACCATCCAGACTGCCTCTCGCCTTGCGGGCATACGGAGATAAGGGATTGGGTAAGAAACACTCTTCTTATTCACATATGTCCTCTTCCATAACTTGACAAAAAATAATGTAAATGAAAAGAGAATGAATTTGAGAGAGAGAGAGAGAGAGGAGAGAGAGTGAAAGAGAAGAGAGGAAAAGAGAGAATAATACGGTTTCATTAAAGGCACAAAACAAAAAAGAGAGAGACATGGTGAGAAACCGACAGACAGACAACGACAGAAATTTAGTTCACTGACAGAGTGGAAGAGAGAGAGAGAGAGAGAGAGAGAGAGAGCGAGAGAGATGATGGAGAGAGAGAAAGTAATATGGTTCACTTAAAGGTGACAAAAAAAAAAGAGAGAGAGAGATGGTGGGAGGCAGACGAAATTTAGTTCACTGACAGGTAAAAGAGAGAGAGAGAGAGAGAAACGAGAGAGTAAAGAAAATAAAGAAAACAAAATATTAGGATCTAAAGATAGAACTAGTAGATAAAACCCTCGCTATCATTAAGAAAACAATTGTTAGAGGAGTTAGCCAGCAAGATTGAAGAAAGGAAGTGGGGTTGGAGTTAAGGCAAAAGACTAAAAAGTGGACGAAACTGGAACCACGCTTTAGTAAGCTTACAGTGCACCGCAAATTACCACCAGATAAATCATCAAACGAAATTAATTTTCGTATTTTGAATTGTTGTCTATTTTTATCTTCTTTCCTCTGATCTTAAATGAATACAAGCGATCAAAAAAAGACCGTGGTTTTTGCTTTATTGTACAGAAAGTCTTGTCCACATGTTGGATTATAACGAGATTACAAGTGTTCGCAAGAAAAATAGGGGTTAATTTCCCACTCCATTTCATAAGCAGAACGCTATGCGCAGGCTAAATTGTACGTCAGTAATGAATCCAGAACGCCTTTAAGTGGGGTTTCATACCATGGTGGGGTGGAAGGGAAGAAATGTAAATCTCTCTCTATCTCTCTCTCTCTCTCTCGCTCTCTCCCTTCATTTCTTATGCAAGCTGCGTCAGCTGTAGAATCATTATAAAAATCACCCTTACTTTTTATAAAAAATATTTTAATAAATGCTCAAGTCCATTTACAATGATTTGCTCTCTCTCTCTCTCTCTCTCTCTCTCTC
>NC_087206.1:3594155-3596655 GCF_015104395.2 Macrobrachium nipponense | reverse complement strand
ATGTTGTTCGATGTATTACAATATCATGAAGTATTTTTATCTATTTTTAGATTAATGGAGGTTTATAAGTGACATTACAATATTACGAAGTAGTTTTATTTATTTTTAGATTAATGGAGTTTTATAGACTGTCACGCCCAGTTATTGGGAGCAGTTTTAGCCCATTCAGTGCTTAAGATATTGTAAAGAGGTAGTTGGAGTGGATGGACAGCAAAATAAAGAGAACTGCAAACCCCTTAAGACAGTGAAAAGAGAGAAAGCTGGAGGAGCTGGACAGCAACATAAAGAAATCCATTAAATAGATGAGATCAACTACACGGATCTGAAGGGGTAACTTGGATAAAAAACAGCAATAAAAACGAACATTTGAACTAAGTGTTAATAGTTAGATTGAATAATGGAAGCTGGAACAGAGGTCACATAAAAGGCTAAGAACGCTGCAAAGACCCTTTTGTAATGCCTACAGTCCACCACGTAAGGTGCAACGTTGCCACTAAGCCCCTACTAGGATTTTTCTAGTTGTTAGTAAACATATCCCCAAAAACAGGAATCGAGTAAATTAATGCGTAATCAAGTTTTCTGTACAGCGTATAATCAAGGCCACCAAAAGCAGGACCAATCTTTCGGTGGTCTCGGTATAATGCTGTATGAGCCGCGGCCCATGAAACTTCAACCGCTTGCCGGTGGTGGCCTGAATTATATCGTTGCCAGACGATATATGGCTAACTTTATAATCTTGAATAAAATAAAACAACTACTGAGGCTAGAGGGCTGCAATTTGTTATGTTTGATGACTGGAGTGTAAATGATCAACGTACCAATTTGCAGTCCTCTAGCCACGGTAGTTTTAAAATTTAAAAAAAAAGTGACAGGGACACAGGTTACGGTAAACATGAACTTCTCCCAAATATTCATCTCCCAAAGATGCTAAAAATGAGACGCCGTCTATGTAATCAGTTTGAATCAGGCCGACAAATGATTCAATTCAGCCTCGTGACTGCCCTGTCTAGTCGGGTATGAATGATGAATGAATGAATGAAGCGCTTCCGAAAGATATCATCCGATGAATAATGAATTGATAACGGCGGTGTCTTCCCGTCATTCATCATATCTGTTTATTCATCTTAGTCAAGGTGGAGATGACTTTGGTGCTTTATTCTATCAAATATATCATTTCTTTCTAGATTTATAGATTTATAGAACATTTGACTTATATATATATATATATATATATATATATATATATATATATATATATATATATATATATATATATGTATATATATATACTCAAGGTAGCATCATGTCTTATATCGTGATCAAGTTATTTTTATATATATATATATATATATATATATATATATATATATATATATATATATATATATATATATATATATATATATATATATATATATATATATATATATATATATATAATACATATTTTTCATATATTTGTAGAACATTTTATCTTTCTAACTATTTGTCTTTTATCTGTTTATTCCTCTTTATGACGAAAGACTCAAATTTATGATATATGTATAATTAGATAGATTAATTGAACTTGAACACTTATATAATACCTACAGATATTCTAGACTTGACTATACTAAGCACAAGATATTTCTCGTATCTAAACGGGATGCTAAACAGTATAGGGAGATTAATTAGGAAAATAACAGTTTAGGGAAATTAATGAGGAAACTAACCAGTTTAGAAAAAGTAATGAGGATACTTAAGTGTTTAGAGAAATTAATTAGGTTACTAAACAGTTTAAAGAGATTAATCAGAACACTTAAAAGTTTAGAGAAGATCTGGACACTAAACAGTTTAGATAAATAAATCAGGACACTAAACAGTTTATAGAAATTGATCAGGAAACTAAACTGTTTAGAGAAATTGATCAGGACGCTAAACAGTTTAGAGAAATTATTTATCTGGACACTAAACAATTTAGGGAAATGAATCAGGACACTAAACTGATAAGAGAAATTGATCAACACTCAACAGTTTAGAGAAGTTAATCAGGACACTAAACAGTTTAGAGAAATTAATCAGGACACTAAACAGTTTAGAGAAATTGAACAGGACACTAAACAGTTTAATGAAATTGAACAGGACACTAAACTGTTTAGAGAAATTAATCAGGACACTAAATAGTTTAGAGAAATTGAACAGGGCACTAAACAGTTTACAGAAAATAATCAGAACACTAAACAGATTAAAGAAATGAATCAAGACACTAAACAATTTAGAGAAATGAACCAGGATTCTAAACAGTTTAGAGAACCTAACATTTCTTAAAATGTACTAAAACAAAAAAATGAGTTAAAATAAGAAAATTGTTCGAGCAACTTTAAAAAAATAAAAGGGTCAGAATTTCCGCCAGGCTAAAAAAAAAAAAAAAAAAAAAAAAAAAAAAAAAATAAAAAATGTCTGCCCCATTGTCGTATCGTCCTTATGTCTCGAATTACTTGAAGGACAAATGCCAGTTTAT
>NC_087206.1:3580521-3593655 GCF_015104395.2 Macrobrachium nipponense | reverse complement strand
TTCTTTGCAGGGTTACTGGCTGCTGAGTGTGCTGGGAGTTTATTATTTTACAGATATATATATATATATCTATATATATATATATATATATATATTATGTGTGTGTGTGTGTGTGTGTGTGTGTGTGTATATTTATACATACATACACACACACACACAGATATATATATATATATATATATATATATATATATATATATATATATATATATATATATATATGTCGTGTGTGTGAGTATATACATATATATATTATATATATATATATATATATATTATATATATATATATATATTATATATATATATATATGTATGTCTATATATATATATAAACAGAGAGAGAGAGAGAGAGAGAGAAGAGTGGACTCTATGGAGATTAATCTATGCAACCAGATTATTCTACCTTAAAGGGTTTGGAGGGACGCTGACCTCCGTAGATTATATCAATGATTAACCGTCTTCGAGGAAGATCCCACCAATTTCGACCAGCGCATGCGCCCTTCGTGTGGTGTGGGTGGGGGGGCTAGGGGGGCGAATTTATTTTGTGTCTCCCGCACCCACTTTTATCATGGGTTACAATTTGAATACAGAGCGATGTCTTCGAGCTAAGGAGGGACTCTGTTTTGTCCTTTGGTAGTTAGTATCTTTTTTTATTTGTTTTTTTTTTTTTTTTTTTTTGTATGTACGTAAAAGGTCATTGTTTTGTTCCAGTTAAAAAACTTGTGTGTGTGTTTTGTGTGTTTTTTTTTTTTTTTTTTTTTTTTTTGAAATTTCGTTGTTTGTTTCTTTGTATGTTGACAGATAAGAATTTTTAAGTGCAAGGAAAAATAATCACTGAATCTCCTCGCTTTGTATATATAAGATTTCATAAGGATGCAATAAATCACATATTTATTTCCTTACTTGTAAAATTATATTCTCTCACTGTGCTTAAGAATTATTATTATTATTTTTTTTTTTTTTTTGCTCTATCACAGTCCTCCAATTCGACTGGGTGGTATTTATAGTGTGGGTTCCGGGTTGCATCTGCCTCCTTAGGAGTCCACTTTCTTACTATGTGTGCCGTTTCTAGGGTCACATCTTCTGCATGAGTCCTGGAGCTACTTCAGCCTCTAGTTTTTCTAGATTCCTTTTTCAGGGATCTTGGGATCGTGCCTAGTGCTCCTATGATTATGGGTACGATTTCCACTGGCATATCCCATATCCTTCTTATTTATATTTTCAGATCTTGATACTTATCCATTTTTTCCCTCTCTTTCTCTTCAACTCTGGTATCCCATGGTACTGCGACATCAATGAGTGATACTTTCTTCTTGACTTGTCAATCAATGTCACGTCTGGTCTGTTTGCACGTAGTCACCCTATCCGTTCTGATACCATAGTCCCAGAGGATCTTTGCCTGATCGTTTTCTATCACTCCCTCAGGTTGGTGTTCATACCACTTATTACTACAAGGTAGCTGATGTTTCTTGCACAGGCTCCAGTGGAGGCTTTTGCCACTGAATCATGCCTCTTTTTGTACTGGTTCTGTGCAAGTGCCGGGCATTCGCTTGCTATGTGGTTTATGGTTTCATTTTTCGTATTGCACTTCCTACATTATGGGAGAGATGTTATTTCCGTCTATCGTTCTTTGAACATATCTGGTTCTTAGGACCTGATCTTGTGCCGCTGTTATCATTCCTTCAGTTTTCCTTCTCTAGCTCTCCCCTCTGTAGCCATTGCCATGTGTCGTCGCTGGCTAGTTCTTTAGTCTGTCTCTTGTATTGTCCATGCATTGGTTTGTTGTGCCAGTCCTCTGTTCGTCTGTCATTCTCCTGTCTCTGTATATTTGTGGTCTTCGTCTACTTTTATTAGTCCTTCTTCCCATGCACTCTTTAGCCACTCGTCTTCACTGGTTTTCAGATATTGCCCCAGTGCTCTGTTCTCGGTGTTGACGCAGTCTTCTATACTTAGTAGTCCTCTCCCCCCTTCCTTTCGTGTTATGTTATAGTTTGTCCGTATTTGCTCTTGGGTGTAGTGCTTTGTGTATTGTCATATGTTTCCTGGTTTTCTGATCTATGCTGCGGAGTTCTGTCCTTCGTCCATTCCACTATTCCTGCGCTGTATCTGATTACTGGCACTGCCCATGTGTTTATGGTTTTTATCATATTTCCGGCGTTGAGTTTTTGACTTGAGTATCGCCTTGAGTCTCTGCATATATTCTTTCCTGATCGTGTCCTTCATCTCTGGTGTTTTATATCCCCTCCTTCCATTATTCCCAGGTATTTGTATCCTGTCTCATCTGTTTGTTTGATGTTGCTCCCATCTTGGTAGCTTTATCCCTTCAGTTCTCGTTACTTTGCCTTTTTGTATGTTGACTAAGGCGCATTCTATTCCAAACTCCATCCTGATGTCTCCAGATACAATCCTTACAGTCTGGATTCGGGTATCTATTTCCTTCATGCTCTTACCATACAGCTTGATGTCGTCCATGAACATCGGATGGTTGATTCTGTTGCCTCTTTCTTGAGTTGGTACCCGGCATCCATCTTCTGCAGTACTTTTGTCATGGGAATCATGGCTACTACGAAGAGTAGTTGGGACAGTGAGTCGCCCTGGAAGATCCCTCTCCTGATATTAACCTCTGCTAGTCTTATTCCAGAGCTTGTAAGTATTGTATTCCATTCGTTGCGCATTGTATGTTTTGAGGAAGCTGATGGTGTTTTCCTCTGCCCATATATTTTCAGGCATTCTATTAGCCATGTGTGTGGTATCATGTCGAAGGCTTTCTTATAGTCTATCCATGGCCATGCTTAGATTGTTTTCCTTCTCCTACTGTTCTTCATTACCATTTTGTCTATCAGGAGCTGGTCTTTTGTGCCCCTACACTTCCTTCTGCAGCCTTTCTGTTGGTGGGGGATGGTTTGGTCTCTCTAGGTAATTGTAGCCTTTCACTGATGATACCTGTTAGTAACTTCCACATTATTGGTAGGCAGATGATAGGCCTGTAGTTACTGGCTATATTTCCCTACTCTTGTCTTTTTGTACTAAGGATGTTTCTTCCTGTGGTCATCCATTTGGGTGCATGGTGATTTGAGATACAATGCTGGAGTTTGTTCTGCTATTCGTGGGTGTAGGGCCTTGAAGTTTTTGAGCCAGTATCCATGGACTTCATCGGGACCTGGGCTTTACCAGTTGGGCATTTTCTTTAGTTGGTGTCCTGACTGTGTCTGTCGTGATCTCTGTGAATCTTTGTTTTATTCTCCCTTGTTTCTTCTTCCTTGACTTATTAATTATTATTATTATTATTTTATTATTATTATTATTATTATTATTATTATTATACTCTTAGTACAAAACAATTACATATATACTATATTATATATATATATATATATATATATATATATATATATATATATAATATACATACATACATACATTCTCTCTTCATATGTACCAAACCCACTATCCAAACTCTGTAGAAATTTGATATTTTGGCCCTCAAAATGATTTCACAAAATTCCCCACCGTCTCAAAGAAGACCACCAATGGCTCACCGGGGTCGTACGGATCATTTAACCCTTCGCAAAATAAAAAATAAAAAAAATCTCCACCTGACATCCCCCTCAAACATAAATCTAGAGTATTCTGCGCATGCGTCCTTACCGCCATCGTCAGATACGTGTTTCCTTCCTGGCCACGATCGTTAAGATGCCATTAGCGTCCAGATTTTATTATTTATTATTATTTATCGCTGGAGTGTTATGGAGTTTGTTTTTATAAGATCGTGAATGATGTTGTTCGATGTATTACAATATCACGAAGTATTTTTATCTATTTTTACGTTAATGGAGGTTTATAGGTGACATTACAATATTACGAAGTATTTTTATTTATTTTTAGATTAATGGAGTTTTATAGACTGTCACGCCCAGGTATTGTATAGCCCATTCAGTGCTTAAGATATTGTAAAGAGGGAGTTGGAGTGGATGGACAGCAAAATAAAGAGAACTGCAAACCCCCTAAGACAGTGAAAAGAGAGAGCTGGAGGAGCTGGACAGCAAAATAAAGAAATCCAGCAATAGATGAGATCAACTACACCGATCTGAAGGGGTAACTTGGATAAAAAACAGCAATAGAAAACGAACATTTGAACTAAGTGTTATAGTTAGAGGGTTGCACAGCAAAATTGAAAAATGGGAAGCTGGAACAGAGGTCACTTAAAAGGCAAAGATGGCTGCAATGACCCATTAGTAATGCCTACAGCTCACCACGTGAGGTGCAACGTTGCCACTAAGCCCCTAGATTTCTCTAGTTGTAATTAAATATATCAACAAAGATCTAGTAAATATTGCGCAATCAAGTTTTCTGTACAGCGTATAATCAAGGCCACCAAAAGCAGACCAATCTTTTGGTGGTCTCGGTATAATGCTGTATGAGCCGCGGCCCATGAAACTTCAACCACATGCCGGTGGTGGCCTGGCTTATGTCGTTACCAGACGGTATATGGCTAACTTTATAATCTTGAATGAAATAAACCTACTGAGGCTAGAGGGCTGCAATTTGGTATGTTTGATGATTGGAGCGTGATCATCAACGTACCAATTTGCAACCCTCTAGCCACGGTAGTTTTAAAATTAAAAAGGGATTAATTGTTTTGGTTTTGATCTTGAAATATATTCTACCATTTAAAATAGGACACAGGGCACAGGTTACGGTAAACATATACTTCTCCCAAATATTCATCTCCCAAAGATGCTAAAAATATGACGCCGACTATGTAATAGTTTGAATCAGGCCGACAAATGATTCAATTCAGCCTCGTGACTGCCCTGTCTGTCGGGTATGAATGATGAACGATGAATGAAGCGCTTCCGAGAGATATCATCCGATGAATAATGAATTGATAACGACGGTGTCTTCCCGTCATTCATCATATCGGTTTATTCATCTTAGTCAGGTGGAGATGACTTTGGTGCTTTATTCTACCAAATATATCCATCTCTTTCTAGATTTATAGATTTATAGAACATTTGACCTTTATATATATATATATATATATATATATATATATATATATATATATATATATATATATATATATACATATACATACATATATATATATATATATATATATATATATATATATATATGTAGTATGTATATGTGTATATATATATATATATATATATATATATATATATATATATATATATATATATATATATATATATATATGTATGTATGTATATATATATATATATATATATATATATATATATATATATATATAAAGGTAGCATTACGTCTTATATATTTCGTGATCAAGTTATTTATTTATTCATATATATACATATATATATATATATATATATATATATATATATATATATATATATAATCCATATTTTTTCTATATTAATAGAACATTTTATCTATTTAACTATTTGTCTTTTATCTGTTTATTCCTTTTATGACGAAAGACTTAAGATTTAATGATATATATTTTAAAATTCGGATTTTTATTAGAACTTGAACACTTATATAATACCTACAGATATTTTTAGACTTGACTATACTAAGCACAAGATATTTCTCGTATCTAAACGGGATTCTAAACAGTTTAGAGAGATTAATTAGGAAAATAACAGTTTAGGGAAATTACTGAGGAAACTAACCAGTTTATTAAACAAAGGTAATGAGGATACTTAAGTGTTTGGAGAAATTAATTAGGCTACTAACAGTTTAAAGAGATTAATCAGAACACTTAAAAGTTTAGAGAAGATCTAGACACTAAACAGTTAAGAGAAATTATCAGGACACTAAACAGTTTATAGAAATTGATCAGGAAACTAAACTGTTTTAGAGAAATTGATCAGGACGCTAAACAGTTTAGAGAAATTATTTATCTGGACACAAACAATTTATGGAATGAATCAGGACACTAAACAGTTTAGAGAAATTAATCAGGACACTAAACAGTTTTAGTGAAATTGAACAGGACACTAAACAGTTTAGTGAAATTGAAACAGGACACTAAACAGTTTAGAGAAATTAATCAGGACACTAAACAGTTTAGTGAAATTGAACAGGACACTAAACAGTTTTTTATGAATTGAACAGGACACTAAACTGTTTAGAGAAGTTAATCAGGACACTAAACAGTTTACAGAAATTGAACAGGACACTAAACTGTTTAGAGAAATGAATCAGGACACTAAATAGTTTAAAGAAATTGAACAGGACACTAAACAGTTTACAGAAAATAATCAGAACACTAAACAGATTAGAGAAATGAATCAAGACACTAAACAATTTAGAGAAATGAACCAGGATTCTAAACAGTTTAGAGAACCTAACATTAAAATGTACTAAACAAAAATGAGTTAAAATAAGAAAATTCTCGAGAACTTTAAATAAAATGGTCAGAATTTCGCCAGGCTAAAAAAAAAAAAAAAAAAAAAAAAAAAAACAAAAAAAAAAAAGAAAAACAATTTAAAAAATGTCTGCCCCATTGTCGTATCGTCCTTATATCTCGAATTACTTGAAGGACAAATGCCAGTTTATCAACCAACGATTTATACATACCTTGGTACGAAATACTCGTCAGGGGGAAAGGTAGGTGAAGTGCTTTGATCAATTCCAATTTTTTTGTCAATTTTCTTCATTCTTGTTTATTTTATTAGTTTGTTAATTTATTTTTTTTTTTTTCTTGTTAATAAGTGTTCTCTCGTGTAGGTTACCTTCTGTTTCTTCTTTCTAATGAACGTCGTATTCTTTGAAATTTGAATTTCAAGTCGGTGGCCCCTGTGGTGAGCTGTTCCATATGGATAGAGGTCGTCTTCTGATAATAATAATAATAATAATAATAATAATAATAATAATAATAATAATAATAATAATAATATAACTGACTTCACCTCTGGTCGCAAATGAATTCGTTTACCACCAATTTTTGAATTCACTCTTCACAGCAAGTGATTATTTTTATTTCAAAAAATTTGACCTCGACAACAAAAAACATTTTTTTTTTCAGTTCCAAAAAGCGCATTCGACGTAACTTATTATTTTTTTTCAGTGGACAAACACGCCACTATGTCACTCAGAACCTTATTCAACGTTTCAGTTTTAAAAAAAAAATGCACTGCAACTTTTAGACGCCGTGCTGGGAATATTTGCATAACTAAAACTGTATGAAAAAAAGTGACAAATACGAAGTATAATATGAGTTTAGGTATACACAGAAATATTGTATAGAGCAGTATGTATGTATGTGTATATTTGTGTGTATGTATGAGTGGTTTATATGATTTTAAAAAATTTTAAATTTGCCTGTGAATATATGATAAACTTTGTCATTCGTATTAAAATAAGAATATATATATATCATATATATATATATATAGTATAGAGATAGATATATATACATATATATATATTATATCTCTCTCTCTCTCTCTCTCTCTCTCTCTCTCTCTTTATATATATATATATATTATATAATATATATATATATATATATATATATAATATATATATATATATATATAATATTATATATAATATATATAGTATATTATATATATATATATATATAAGAGAGAGATGAGGAGAGTTAGCAACTATGTTTTGTAGAGAGAGAGAAACGTTAGCTCCTATGTTTGTAGGAGAGAGAGACCAGAGAGACAGAGAGAGAGTTAACTCCTATGTTTGTAGAGAGATAGAGAGAGAGAGAGAGATTCAGAGAAAGTTAGCTCCTAGTGTGTAGAGACAGGCAGACAGACAGACTGCCATAAACACAGAATTATAATAATCATTTTTATCATATTGCAAGTTACGAACAATTCCAAAGTCTAAAGAGTAAGAACTGATTATTGATCGGTATGCTATCTAAATCTCCTCACTCGTAACCGTGGTTCCATCTTGGAGGAAACCCAAGAGGAAGAAAAAAATCTGTAACAAAAACACAATAAATAAATAAAAAACTTAGTGTCATATGTCTTATTTTATGGCCGACTACAATTTTAAATATAAAAGTATTTAAGAACATCATCGTCGTCCAAAAAATGGAAACGAGAGAGAGAGAGAGAGAGAGAGAGAGAATGTCTTCGATGAAATTACGTATATTTTCTCCTCTCTCTCTCTCTCTCTCTCTCTCTTGACATATAAATGGAACACTATCAGTGTAACACATTCCTGTGAGTTATTTGTGCACTTTGTGTGATAATTAACTATCAATTATTTCTCACACAGAAGTTAAGTAACTATCAATTATTTCTCACACAGAAGTTAAGTACCTATTCATCAGTTATTTATCACATTTGCGTGAAAAATAACTGCAAGATATTTGTCACTTCTGTGTTATAAATAACTGCATTATTTATAACTTCTGTGTGAGAAATAAATGGTAGTTATTGATCACATTTAAGTGACGAATAACTTGCAGTTATTGATCACATTTAAGTGATGATAACTGGCAGTTATGATCACATTTAAGTGATGAATAACTGGCAGTTATTGATCACATTTAAGTGATGAATACTGGCTGTTATTGATCACATTTAAGTGATGAATAACTAGCAGTTATTAATCACACTCAAGTGATGAAAATACCCATCAGTCGAGCTTCCTACTTCACTGACGACTTTCCTTTTGTGTAACTTTTTTTGAATGAAACCGTTTCTTCACTATCAACACCCCCCGGGGGTGGATGTGATTTCCGTTGCCATGGCAACCGATGACCTCCATCTACGGGTGCCGAGGTATCGCATGAGAGGAGGGACACAGTACTTCTAATTTTTTTACTCCTTCTTTAGTTAGCTGCGATGTGGAAGTTACTAAAGGTACTGCTGATGGATTCGTTGCTGTATTCCTTTGAAGTTCGTGTAATTCAGAGATGGTGGTTTTGATTTTAAAGATGGTAGTTTTTTTTTTTTTTTTTTTTTGCTAGAGCCTCGAATTTCAATTAAAATCATTTCATGATGGTAGACTTTTTTTTATGAAGTTCACGTAATCAGAAATATTTTGTTTTGGTTTTCAAGATGGTAAAATTAATTTTTTCTATTTCTTTTTTTATTATTTATTTTTATTTTTCATTTTATTTTTATTTTTTCTAGCCTCGAATTTCAATTCAAAATTACAAAGCTCATGCAACTCAGAAATAGTTTTCGTTTTTCAAGATGGTAACATTAATTTTTCTTTATTCATTTTTTTTTCTACCCTCGAATTTCAATTTAAATGACAAGGCTCATGTAACTAAGAAATAGTTTTTGTTTCAAGCTGGTAAAATGAATTTTATTTTTAGGAGTATGATTGCTAGCCTCGACTTTCAACTCAAAATTGATATATTATAATAGCTCCCAACCGGAGTAAATCATAACTGTTGCAATTTTCTGAAACGCACCAAACTTAAATCAGAAATGGTTTTGGTTTCATTTAGTAAAATTATTTTTTTTTTTTTTTTTTCTAGGTGGGGTTACTAACCTCGAATTTAAACTCAAAATTGATATACTATAATGGCTTTCAAATTTCTGCAACACATCAAATTTAACTCGGAAATGGTTATTGGTTTCAAATTTCTATTTAAAATTGCTATGCAACATCTTTCAACTTTAGGAAATCGTATAAATCATACCAAATTAATCTTCTTGGCATTTTGGGGGTTTGTAGAGTGGTTTCGTTTTCAAAACGAGTATTGTTTTATTACAAAGTTTCCTTGTAAGACTATGAGAGAGAGAGAGAGATGAGAGGTTTCCCAGGTGACGCTGACTGAGGGAGGAAGAGAGAGAGAAAAGAATATAAACAAAGATCTTCCGGATGACGCAGGCTGAGAAAGAGAGAGAGAAAGATAGAGAGAGAGTTAGAGAGAAAAAGATAGTGAGAGAGAGAGAGAGAGAGAGACATATCCTCCCAGGTGACGCTGGCTGAGAAAGAGAGACGAGTTACAAGAAGTTACAAGGATTAAGAGAGAGAAAGAGAGACAAGTAGAGACAGAGAGAGAGAGGTTTCCCATGTGACGCTGGCTTAGAGAGAGAGACGAAAAGAGAGAGAGTGAGAGAGAGAGAGAGTGAGAGAGAGAGAGAGATCTCCAGGTGACGCTAGCTGAGGAAGGAAGGAGAGAGAGAGAGAGAGATTAGAGATTGAGAGAGAAAAGAGAGAGAAATAGAGATGACACTGCCTGAGGAGAGAGAGAGATCCCCCCAATTGACACGCCTTATGCCAAGACACACACACACACACACACACAACACACAATACACAATCGAAACCTTATGAACCCATCCTGTCACCAGTAAGTCATAAGGCAGTTGTAGAAAAGTCATCAAAGCTTTGAAGAGCCAATTCGACCCTAATTGCACCTGGGTCACGATTCTCGAGACGAATTTGGGTGCGTTCCCTATTTTCTGTCGGAAGTTAACGGAGAGTTCCGTTCATTGCGGGAAAACTCAAGAGACAAACAATCAAACAATCGCTTTCGCAAATGATACAATTATGTTACTTCACGCGAAGCGAAGATGCAATGCATGACTGCCTAATACCATTTATTTGAGAGAGAGAGAGAGCGAGATAGAGAGAGTAATGCCCTCACGTTGGGAGGGCAAGAAGGGGAAAGAGAGAAAGAAAGAGAAAGAGAGTGAGAGAGAGAGAGACAGAGAGATTAATGTATCACGTTGACAGAGAAAGAGAAAGACAGTAAGATAGATGTCTGCATTGACAAGGGTAAGCTTTAGCGAGAGAGAGAGAGAGAGAGAGATTAATGTCTCACGTTGACAAGAGAAAGAGAGAAATAGTGAGAGAGAGAGAGAGAAAGAGAGAGAGGTGTCTTAAACGTTCAGGGGTTAGCGGGTAACGGACGAGGAGAGACGACGAGGGAGAGAGAAAGAGAGGTTACAAGGAGTTACAAGGGATTAGGATGTCTCAAAGAAGACTTATTATTCGGTCCCCGGCCGAGGGATATTAATGTCTCACGTTGACAAAAAGAGAGAGAGAGAGAGAGAGAAAGAGAGAGAGAGAAAGAGATGTCTTAACGTTTACGTTTGGGTATGGATAGAGAGAGAGAGAGAGAGGAGAGAGAGAGAAGGGATTAATATCACTTTGGAATTTTAAGTCGAAAGCTGAAGATTTACCTCTCTCGAACTCCACGAAATTGTGGGTTCATTTTGTGCCTTTGGGAACTTACGGTATATACTCTACGTCGCTTACTGTAAACCGACCTAAAAAAAAAACCCATATTTATTAGATTATTGCGGTAAGTATGGGATATTTAGGGCACACAGCGAATTCCATTAGTACTGACACTTCAGGTTGCCCGAAAGAAGGTGATATAGTACGCACTCTTAGCCAGTGGAAAGTGAAATTAGAAAGTATTAGAAAGTATTAAGTAGACTTTCTTGAGAGTAGCTCAGCAGCTGCTTTTGGGTAGTACTCGAGGATGCTCAAAGCTAACAGCATTCTGTGGTTACTCCTCTCTCTCTCTCTCTCTCTCTCTCTCTCTCTCTCTCTCTTTATCTTTCTCTCTCTCTCTTTTCATTTCCCTTATCCCCTTATCAACATGAGACACTAATCTCTCTCTCTCTCTCTCTCTCTCTCTCTCTCTCTCTCTCTCTCCATTTCCCTTATCCCCTTATCAACGTGAGATACTAATCTCTCTCTCTCTCTCTCTCTCTCTCTCTCTCTCTCTCTCTCTCTGCTCTGCAATTGTCTTTTGGTAATAACTCATGAACATTTAATGGCTAAGGGCATCTTGGTGGTTGAGAGAGAGGAGTTGGAGGGAAAAGAGTATTAATTATAATCTTGAATGTCTCAAAACTTTATATAATATATATTTATATATATAATATAATATCATATAATTAATATATATATGTAATATAATATAATAATTATATATTATTGGTATATATATATATAGTATAATATATATATTATATCATATATATATATAAGTCTTTTATAATAAATACCCAAACACAGATATATTCATCAACATTGACAATGGATAAAAAAGATAAAATTTACTTCTGGTTACTCATTGTTTATTAGCACCCAAAAAATACTTACGAACGTTTAAGTAAAAACAAGGCGTGATCTGACATCCACCTTACTCGAGACGCGTGCAAGATTTTCCCCTTACGCATAAGTTGTAAACATTATTCCTAACTTAGCTGAAATCTACGGTCAAATAGAGCCTTGTTTCACCAACGAAAATTAAAATTGATGCGCTATGTTTTATTAGAAATTATTTTCCTTTACTGTTCAACATGCACATTATTTTGTTATTTTGACATTTTCATTCTGATAAATAAATCATAGATATCATATCTTAAAATTCCTGTAAATTTTGACAAAGCGAAACACCTTTCTCAGACCTTTTTAGGCTCTTCCAAAAACCTTTCCTACCATCCACAACGACAACATCAACAACATCAAAGTATTCGCCCAGCCTTAAAAATATCGTAGGTGAATTTAATCGTAGGTATTAAAATAACCAGAACTTCCCCAACTACATAAATTAACACTCTCTATCTTGTTTGCAATTAATAGACCCACGAATTTTATTTTATTTTTTAATTCCATATTTCTTTGCAGGGTTACTGGCTGTTGATGTTACTTGGCATTTTTTTATTTTACATATATATATATATATATATATATATACTATATATATATATATATATACATATATATACATATATTTATATACATATATATATATATATATATATATAATATATATATATATATATATATATATATATATATATATAGCTATATATAAGACTGGTAAAAGTGTTCTGTAACAACAGAATTCCATCTAATAAAAGGAGCCCATAAAAACACCAAAATGTAGAGAGAAAAGTACTATATTTCAGAGACTGCACTGTCTCCTCTTCTTCAGGTATATGAATGAGAAAAGTTTACAGAAAAGGTGGTATTTATACCAAGAGATTCGTCCACAAGTAAGCCAATTTAGGGTCACCCCCGCTGATAATCTTCCTTTAATCTTCTAAAGCGTTGGTTGAATGAACACTGCGTTCGACGATGTCTGATGTCCAATTCCCTTTTGAGATGTTCATTACCTGGTTCTCTTTTATTAAGGCCGATTCCATCATTTGACTCTTGTACCGGCAGTTGCTGCTATAAATTA
>NC_087206.1:3557291-3575021 GCF_015104395.2 Macrobrachium nipponense | reverse complement strand
AAAGTACAGACTAAAATTTACCTCTGGTCTCACGGAGTAACGTACATTTTGACTAACTCATCGTTTATTAGCAATCCAAAAATACCTGCATACGTTAAATAAAAACAAGGCATGATCTGACATCCAGCTTACTCGAGACGCGTGCAAGATTTTCCCCTCATGCATAAGTTGTAAACATTAGATTCGTAACTTTGCGTAAATTAAACTGCGCTAAAATCTACAGTCAAATAGAGCCTTGTTTCACCAACGAAAATTAAAATAAACGCGTTATGTTTTATTATAAATGATTTTCTTGTACTGTTCAACATGCACATTAGTTATTTTTGACATTTGCATTCTGATAAATAAATCATAGATATCATATCCTAAAGTTCCTGTACCTTTGACAAAGCGAAACACCTTTTTCAGACCTTTTTAAGGTCTTCTATAGACCTTTCCTACAATCCACAACTACAACATCAACAACATCAAAGTATTCGCCCAGCCGTAAAAGTATCGTGGGTGAATTTAAGCGTAGGTCTTAAAATGACCACAATTTCCCCAACTACATAAACTCACACTCTCTATTCTTGTTTATGATTAATAGACCCACGAATTTTATTTCTTTGTTTAATTCTAATTTCTTTACAGGGTTACTGGCTACTGAGTTTACTGGCAATTTTTTTTTACAGAGATATATATATATACATATATATACACACATATATATATATATATATATATATATATATATATATATATATATATATATGAGCTGATTCGATACAGTTGAATATACCTTTTCCGTGATATTCTGAAGTCCTGTGAAACCGTTATAAGTGATTCTGTGTGTATGTGTAATAACACAAGTCAGCCGCCAAAGACGTTACAAGTTGGCGCGGCTTCGGCAGTTCAAAAGAGTGCACGGCAATCTCCTAATTCCCTTCTTGATTGGCCCTTGTGTCTAAGGAGCCAGAATAAACCAATCAGCTTCTTGCATAATGATGCCATCTGAAAGGGGGTATTTGAAACAGACCGCACCATCGGTCAGATGAGTGCGTTAGCGGGTCCCAGACAGAACAGACAAACTGGGTCGAGAGTGCCCAGTGCCCCGCAGTCCCGTTCCCGTCGGCCGCCACACAAAGACGTGCGTCACCATGAGTGTCAATAAGTCGAACCTGCCGTCCGTTTGTGCACTAGTATAGTTAACGTAATAATTACAGTTAAAGGCCACCTGTGTAGCTAAGAAGAATACAGATGTGTTAAACGTCCATTCGATTATTATTTTTGCATGTCCTACATCGCATGCACGTAAACTTCTCTCTCTCCTGTTTTTTCCTTCATATCCCGAACCCACAAATGACCGAGATCAGGTCATATAATTTTGGTGTCAGTCGTGGGGTTTTGTAAGGTCCTTTAAGGTCCTGTGGGGTCCTGAGGGGTTCCTGAGTCCTGTAAGGTCCTGTGGAGTTTTGCGGATTCTGTGAGGTCTCATACGGTCTTATGAGGTCTTGTGAAGTGTCAAACAAACGTTATTGTTAAATCATTCTAGCCGACAAACAGTGATATGAAGTGAAATAAACATGGAAACGAGAGAAAATTCGATGGTCGGTGATGACGAGGGAAATGGTGAAACGAACGAACTGGATAAAAACAGTTATGGATAAAGCAATCGGCAGAAAAGTGGCGAACCGTGCTAAGAACGGTAATAATAAATCGAGTGGCCCTACCATTTCGAAATGCATAGTGCTAACCAGAAAGAGAGAAAGACAGTGTACAATCACACCATATGATTTCCAAATGCACAGTGCTAACCAGAAAGACAGTGTACAATCACACCATACGATTCGAAATGCACAGTGCTAACCAGAAAGACAGTGTACAATCACACCTTACTCTTCGAAATGCACAGTGCTAACCAGAAAGACAGTGTACAATCACACCATACGATTCGAAATGCACAGTGCTAACCAGAAAGACAGTGTACAATCACACACAATACGATTTAGAGAAAAAAACGCAGTGCTAACTAGACAGACAGAGTGCGATCGCAGAAATCGTTAATAAATTACCGCTGTTAGACGACCGTTTCGCGACCGAATTCGATAACGAGCGGGAGAGAGAATAATTCGAATCAGCGGAAGTATTCACAAAATATTGGAAAAATCCGTACGAGACATACGAACAGACAAAGAGTAGTGTGGGAGAATTCAAAATCGACGGTTGCAGTACCAAATTCAAACGACGGTGGTGCCGTGGTGGTGGCACCCGAACAACCTTCGTGACCCTTCGTGACCCCCCCGAGTAACCGACTCGTGTAGCAGACCAAGTAGAGGAGTAACGAACGTGTTTTGAACGGAGTGATGGCAGTGGTAAGGAGCAGTCCAACCCCACCAGGAAGGACGGAAGGTGGCAGCAGGAGGTGGCATGGAGGTAATGCCGGGAAGGTACCCCAGGTTACCCCCAGTGCCGTGTCGGGTCTGTTCTGCAGTGCCCGGGAACAAGGGACGCCTTGTTGTCTTGTTGTGAGGGAAGGGATGCCAGTCCACAGCCCTGAGAAGTAGAGGACAATCTGTCCACCCACGAGTCAAGAATGCTGAGAGAGAGATCGAACAGAGCCTCTCCCCCGTGACTCTGTTGGAAGGGGGAAGTCCACTCCTACTTCTGATCGCGACCTATCGAAGAGTAGAGGGATGATGTTAAGGTGAATAGTGCAGAAATTCCCTTACCAACCTCGACCCGTGAAGGAAGTCACGATACCTGCCTAAGGTATGGATAGGATCAAGCGATGTTAGAATAAGGAATAGCTGATAGACGTCAGATGACAGCCAGCAACCCAGTGAGAGAATCCAGCCTCGATGTGAAGAAGATACAAGCAAACTAATAGCATCAGTAGCGGATCGCCGACACCGCTGGTGGCACTAATAGAGTTGCTGACCTATGAGCAAGTTGCATAGAAAACGGGAACATCTCAACCGTATGGCAGAGAGGGACAGTTCAGGATAGTGTCTTGGGACACTATGGGGATGTGATGAGAGGATACCCTTCACACCCCCGGAGGTGGGAGACCCTGCCCCGCCTAGAGCCGACGTGATTGCTAAAAGTTGTCACTGATAGTAATATTAGTATTAGGTCGACTGCACAATGAACGAGTTGTGTAGAGCCTTTAGTAGTGTCATCAATGGCATGTTGTGTTAGGGAAAAGCAGATAGGGAATTTGTAGAAAGTAACATTAGAAATATGTAGGAAAAAAAAAGAGAGAGAAAAAAAAGGATGGTTCTCGTAGGCCGTGTTCTGATTATAGTTAAAGTATCACGAGCGACAATACTTTCCGTTTGTCCCCATCGAAGAATTGTGATTAAGATTTAAAGACATAATTATTAACGTAAGTTCATTAAAGTGTTCGTCTGAGTAAAGTAACAAGACTGATATATTTGTTGAAGAAATTGTTAACGTAAATTCATTAAAGAATTTGAGTAAAGTAACGAGGCTGATATTTTTGTTGAAAGAGTAGCCAGATTTTCGTTGGGAAAGAGAAGTAATTTTTAATTTGATGATGAAGTGAGAAACAAATTGTATTTATCCCTGATATAGATATGCCCTTAAGAATGTTAATTTCTCAACAAGATCGTAGAATCGAGCAACTGTAATAGTTTGCATTGTGGGGATTGATTATAAAAAAAAAAAGTAATAAGAGTAGCCGAGAGAGAGAGGAACTGCGACGCATACAGTTAAATGATTCGGTTACACCTGTGGGTAGATGAGTCGCACAGAAAACAGAGGCAAGTGAGTCAGTTGTTGTATGAACGTGTGAGTGAGTGCCATGGGCGTGTACATGTGTTGAGTGTATGTGGGTTTGCAAGTGTGTCAGGAGTTGACTGACAAGTCACAGTTTTCTGAACTGAAAAAAAAGAGTAACTTGTTGTGCCACCGTTCTCCTCCTCTTCGATTAAAGCAAACCATCCAGTAATTTGTTTTAAGTACGTGTAGGTGGCCTTAGTAGCATACCAGCGCTGTTCATGAGTAAATGTGTCCGTCACAAAGTGAACAGAGAATATCATAAAAACATGCTTATGCACTTTTGTTTCATGTCAGTTATTGCTGAGAAATTGATGTCTAATTTTCTTAACATTTTGTTACAGTTCCAAGCATATCATGAGTGAGTCTTTGTATTCATAATTGTGTTATTTTTGTTGCATTATTTTTTTTTTATTGCATTTCAAGTCGTATTAAACATCTTATTGCAATGTATCTAATTTTTGTCCATCTCTATTGATGCCAATTATGCTGTGTCCAAAAATTTCATATCATTGTCAATGCTGTTTATATTTTGTCAGAAATTTTATTTTATGATTCCATCCCGATGATGTGGGAATATGAGATTATTTTGAAGAAAAAGAAAAGTTATTTTTTTGTCTTGTTTTTATTGTGTTGGAGAAAGAATTCAGTAAGTTTTCTTTTGATTTTACCAAATTTCTTATGAGTAACGTTTCATTTTTGACTCATGTTATGTGAATTTTTATTTATGAATTTAGCTTTTTTGAGCTGGAGCTGTGACTATCCGTTTTCTTATTGATATCATTGAATGTGAACCTAAATTTGTTTTCTATATGACACATTGTGAGGCGTGAGATTCATTTGTTGTAACTTGTGTTTGTAACACGCCAAATGGCCCTACCCTAATAGTTTTAAATTTTGCACAAACTGGATGGTACGACACTCAAAGGCGGTGTGGCACTCAAAGAAGAACGACAATGCGCAAATCATAAGATCAGTGTATGTCTTGCGGGACGCAAGAACTGGGGAGGGAGTGATGAGCTGATTCGATACATATACCTTTTCCGTGATATTCTGAAGTCCTGTGAAACCGTTATAAGTGATACTGTGTGTATGTGTAATAACACAAGTCAGCCGCCAAAGACGTTACAAGTTGGCGTGGCTTGGCAGTTCAAAAGAGTGCACGCATCTCTATATCCCTTCTTGATTGGCCCTTGTGTCTAAGGAGCCTGAATAACCAATCAGCTTCTTGCATAATGATGCCATCTGAAAGGGGGTATTTGAAACAGACCGCACCATCGGTCAGATGAGTGCGTTAGCGGGTCCCCAGACAGAACAGGAACAAAACTGGGTCCAGAGTGCCCAGTGCCCCGCAGTTCCCGGTTCCCGTCGGCCGCCACACAAAGACGTGCGTCACCATGAGTGTCAATAAGTCGAAACCTGCCGTCCGTTTGTGCACTAGTATAGTTAACGTAATAATTACAGTTAAAGGCCACCTGTGTAGCTAAGAAGAATACAGATGTGTTAAACGTTCATTCGATTATTATTTTTGCATGTCCTACATCGCATGCACGTAAACTTCTCTCTCTCCTGTTTTTTCCTTCATATCCCGAACCCACAAATGACCGAGATCAGGTCATATATATATATATATATATATATATATATATATATAATATATATTATATAGATATATATGTATATTATATATATATATATATATATATATAGATATATATATATATTTGTGTTTATGTAAATGTACATATTCGCTTACACAAAAAACCAGAGACGAAAAGAGAGAGAGAGAGAGTGGACTCCATGGAGATATATATATATATATATATAATATATATATATATATATATATATATATATATATATATATATATATATATATATATATATCTATATATATATATTTAATATATACATATAATATATATATATATATATACTATATATATATATGTGTGTGTGTGTGTGTGTGTTTATGTACATGTACATATTCGCTTACACGAAAACCAGAGACGAAAAGAGAGAGAGAGAGAGAGAGAGAGAGAGAGTGGACTCCATGGAGGTTAATCTATGCAAACCAGATTATTCTACCTTAAAGGGTTTGGAGGGACGCTGACCTCCGTAGATTATATCAATGAGGAAACCGTCTTCGGGGAAGATCCCACCAATTTCGACCAGCGCATGCGCCCTTCGTGTTGTTATGGGGGGGGGGGGGGGGGGGGTGCGGGGGGCCAATTTATTTTGTGTCGGTAGCACCCTGCTTTATCATGGGTTACAATCTGAATACAGAGCGATGTCTTCGAGCTGCTGAACGAGCTCTGTTTTGTCCTTTGGTATTTAGAATTTTTTTTATTAATTTTGTTTTATGTACTCCCGACAAGAAAACTGAAGATACCGTTTTCATTAGCTTTCGTTCATCTAATTTCCCATTTGTTTTTACTGAAAAGACATATCGCTAAATTTTACTCTAGAATATGAAAATATACTGCAAATTATATCATATAAGTTATAACTGCAGAGCAAAACCGTTCAGATACTTAAAAACACGATATGTACCGAAGTAATTGGATATTTCTCAGATGGATTCGTTCATAGAGATCTGGTAGATAGAATGTGAATTTCTGATTTTAGTACTTTGTAGCACGACGACAATATTTACGCGTTTTGATTCATGAACGGGGGATATATTGTATCATCGTAAGTGGTGAATGCAATTATTTTAGTTTCTACAAACTTATGTTTGTATTCCAAAGCGATTAAAGTTACCTGACGTCAATGACACTCAATGTTCCGACGGCTAAGGTAGGTTTAACAAATCTAGTTGCATCCGCAAGAGCGTTTTCTATGATGTGAGGAGGAGCCCTAAAACTTCGAGCGGGAAAGTGCAAGTCACTGGATACTGGCTAACGTAACGGATTTCACACTTTGATTACTTTGACGTTGACATGGATCGAATGCTAGTTGCTTATTACAAAGCTACTGTCTTTAAACATAAATCTTAATCAAGGTTAAAGTAGCATGTCAGCTCAAAGATTTTCTGGCTATATGCTCCCATTACAAAGAAGTTCGTAGCAGCCTACAGCCCTACACAACTGCATTTCTTTGCCGCGAGGCTGAAAGATCTCCCACGATGTAAAACTTTAATTGCCTGTGCAATACATATTGAGTTATTTAAGGTAATAAATATTTTTACTTAACACAGCTTTTTTCGTGAATGATTTGTGGATGAAACCCGATTTTCAAAAGTATAGACTATATCAATAGAGCAAGAATGACCGCACCCTGTGTCTAAAATTTTCCACGTCTTTTTACAATTTTGAATGCTACGGCAACTGTCGAATGTATCAAAGATTAGGTATGAATTTTCTTAGAGAATTAACTTGAATTATGATCCTTTAAATTTTATCTAGCATAGTGCAGCACGATCTTGGCAGTCATATCATATTGCGTAAGCATAGGCCTATCGATAGAGATATTTAATTCATTATATTTTCTTCTGCCTTTCCCCTGTCACAAGTCCATCACCAGTACTATAATTCTCTCTCTCTCTCTCTCTCTCTCTCTCTCTCTCTCTCTCTGCCATTTTGCTTGGTGAGACGTACTCATGCTTAGTCTGATTAATCAACAGATATCACGCGTTTAACATACCACTAGAAATAGAAAGATATCTAGAAGTGTTTGTGGAAAGAAATGGTGAAATCTTGCGTGTCTAGCAGATTCGCAATATGATGAGGTAGCAGGAAGGGAGCTGGCATTTCTCATCTATGAGATCAACAACAGCCCTAATCAAAAAGATACAAAAGCATTCATAGACATATTAGTATTAGGGCTTGTGCCTTGTATGATAAGGCGCCCTATGAGGTAATGTTAGACTAGCGATAATCTTACGCTAAGTCGGTTGGTATTGCACTTCCATCTTCAATGGAGTGTCTGGGGGTTTGTAGATCATTTACGAAGTCGGTATTATCTTGTTGGTTATTACGACGATGTGTTAAACTCATGGTGAGGAGTTTTCTTGTAGAAAACACGAAATATAAAAATATATGTATCTTCTGAAGTTTTACATGCTGAAGATCAGATATGATTGTACAAGTCTTCTAATACGATAGCTTGATCGCTTCTGCCAATGATGATGGCTAATCCTATTCCTCTACATGATAAAGCTTAGGTAAAGAGGTACAGGTCTTCTAATGACGATAGCTAACTCTGTTCTGCTCATCTCTGTTACAAGTTATGAAGGAACAGACAGTAGTTCGAACATATGAACATACATACAAATGACATAGTTTCATACGAACACACAATCAACATGAGACACGCTACAGATCACGTAGGCGGTAGTTGTCTCAAGCAGGGAGCTTGGACTAATGTTTATAAACAATTGAATGACTACAGGTGACGGCATGTTATCTTAGCCTACTTTTATTGTATACGTCATCTTTAGCGTCTCTAGTCTGATCACATTCCTGCAAGCAATCTTTTTATATATATGGACTAACATTCCATATTTTTATTATGTAAACACTTACATTAGCTCGGTCAGCTACCAAAACAACTACTGAATATTACTCAAACTGGACTTGCATTTGACTTATAGGAGTGTGGATACAGACACTATGTGAATATATATATATATAAGTAAATAAAAATTCATGGGTACATGAATTGATTCAAGTAATAAAATATAAAACAATGATATGGTAAATAATAGTGATCACATGATATATATAATGATACAGTTTTTTCACTTCATCTCATTAAGATACATATGCTACAGAAAATACTAATGTACTCTGATAATTGCATAGAATGAAGATAACATGATAAAAATCATATTTAACTGATAAAAAAGTTCATATATGAATTGATAAAATTATTAATGTTTATGCTGATTGATTCGTTGATTTTTATGCTAAATGTTATATATCTGATTCATTAATCAATATACTAACTCATATATAACTGCAGATATTGGTAAGATAAAAGGTAACATATTGATTATAGGCTACCTGATTTGTTTATACATATGTATATGGATTCATATAATTATGATTAATATATGTGCACTTTAAATAGATTCCTATTGCGTACACGCCAAAGATATATTTAGATTCTGTTATGTATGATCATTTATATAATAGATTCCTATTGCGTACACGCAAAAAATATATTTCGATTCTGTTATTTATGATCATGTATAATTTAATTATAGATTCCTAGTGCGTACACGCAAAAACTATATTTCGATTCTGTTATTTATGATCATTTATATATAGGATACCATGATACCTTTTATATATATAGGATACATGACCGAGGTTATACTACTTCACTTTTAACTAGTGTTCGAACAACTTTTCGTCCATTACACAGTTCCAGACAACCACCTATAGCCCAATGAAAACGGCCTATTTCACAGGGTTAAAACAAGGGGAAAATTTGCCTGGGCGGTACAACGTTCTATTTTTGCGCATCATACTTATTCTCTGCATCCTAAGCTACACGATTACGTTCGCGATGAATAAAAAAAAACATCCCCAGCACGAGTCCTTCAGCAGCAAAGTAGAGTTGAATATCCTTCGGGTCGTAATTGTCGGAAGTATGTCCCTTTCGTAGTCGATTTCCGACAGTCGCTGGAGCGTTCCGCATGAAAACGAGATTAACGACGAGATACGGTGTCGGTCGAAGAAGTCCATGATGGCGCTAATCCTTTCACATTGTAGGCGGTTGTTACTCGACTGCTGTCGTCCGCAGCGACGAACGATTTTTTGAAGTTGCGATGTGAAATTCTCGTACTGCAGGATACTGTAACCAGGTTCCATTAATCAGCCTGCAAGTGAAATTATACTTGTCACAAGGGCAAAGTAAATTCAGACGACATCCAAATACAGGGGAGGGAAGAGAGCCATTTAGACCAGACTTAACCCACATGAATTCGCTGATATTTTGGAATTCAAAAGAGTCCGCTGTACAAACTTTTTATCCATGGCATTAACAATGGATGTGAACCTATCAGGTCTATGATGACTGTAAAAAATATCCATAATTATAACAAAATAAACACATATCAATTACAAATCCAAAGAAAAATTCGATATTACTGGTAGTGAATACTAGACAAAGAAGTGGAAAACGGAGCTATTTGTAAGATGCCAGGCAACATAAGAGTCAAAGAGAAGATTAATCATGATTCTGTATTTCTCTATGCTAACTGAAATTAAGTTGTGATAAAATCTGATCCTATGTGCCCTAACAAAAGTTTCATATTCAATTTTCTCGCGCGCATCCTCTGAGGTTGGTTAATTTTAAAAAAACTTTATTAATAGGTAGGAGATGCAACGAAAAAAAACCCACTATGTAACTAATTTCTAAATAAACTTTGGGTTTTTCAAGAAAATGTGACATTTTCTCATGAATGTTTTACTTGAATTGTAATAGGCTAATGTTGCAAGTAAATATTTCACATATATATCTGATACTTCTAAATGTCTATGAGGTTCAGAAAAATTAATTCATTTTGTTGTTATAGAAATTCTATTTGCTTATTTTGTTATTAATTTTAAAATGATTGCAACTCCTTAGCTAAAGTTGCATTGCGCACACTGATAGACACTTGTACCTAACGTCTGCCATGCCCATGAGAGTTTCGGGCTAGGCAGTCCTTTCTCCAGTCAATCTGCTTTGCAAGCGCGAGATGAAGCCTGTGTAAGCACATTATTGAGGTTAAAAGGAACAAATACTGATACGGCAATGATGACGTCGTCACTTGGCAGGAGATTGCTCTCAGCCAGCTAAGAGTTACGTTACTTGCTGTAATAAATACGACTTTAGGATAAATTTATTATCTTTTAATACTCGACCCACACGAAAAGAATGTCTGAAAAAAAAACAGTACCAAAATTGAACAATATATTAGTTTCATGTTGGAATCTGCATAATTGTAATTATGTGAAATTAAATATTCCTTATTCAAACTATATGAAAAAGGTTTCCATACAAATTCTATATATATTATTAGCCCTGTATAAGATTCATATAGGATTATTTCATAGATAACATTTTCACTTCTAGACTTCCTGACTTTAAAATCTCTTTTATTTTATTTTATTTATTTATTTATATTATTATTATGATTTTTTTTTTTTTTTTACATTTGACTACGAATATAAATCACCGGGGACAGACAATATGTCAGTAGGTTTTGATATGTGTTTGAACTTTTAGCTTATTTGTCATTACTAAAGCGTTAAGTTAGAGTTCAAATCTCTTTACGCATATATATTTGGATAATAAATTAATCTATGGTTACGTTTTGCTTATTGAGTTTATCGTGATTCCTTTTTTTATTATAATTTGTAACCCTTCCGACTTCTTACGGAGTGTATATATTGACTCCACTTGTATCCATTTATTTTATTTTATTTTTTTTATATTTATTTATTTATATATTTTTTTTATATATATATTTGATAAATTAATGGTTGGCTTGAATATGTGGAAAAGTGTTCTAGCGGCGTACCGTATAAGGCTACTTGCGGCATCAATTCTATAGATACAAGTATAAATGATAAGGTATTTAAAACCGCGAGAACCGCTATAATCCAGTTCGGATCCAATATCACGAGTGTAACTCGTAAGACATTGACACTTCCTATTTAATTATCGTTATTCTACCAAACCGATTGACTCGGGTGATAAAATATATTATTGGTTTTCTTAATGGAAAGGAATTCACAACATGTTAAGGAGATTATTATTGATTTACACACCCGAGTCACAGATTATTGTGTTGAATTCCATGTTTACTGATTTAGCACTCATAAATATTCCTAACGCACTCAATTGCGGTGTTTGTTTTTAGTGCTATAATTCTATATAAGTGTCAAGGAACTATTAACACTAAGAAGTGTTTATTCCCTCTGTCAGACTCGTAACTCTGTTAATAATTCTAAGTATATTCTTTCAAGGATTGATTTGGCACAGGATAGGCCTTAACTGACAGGTGTCTTAGTGTGTCCCTTGTTTTCATGACACGTGTTACAATCAGTTATGTGCTTTTTATATCTGTAAGCATTGTAGGCCAGTAAAACAGTGATTTGGCTTTCTGTGACATAGTAGGAAACCCTGGATGACTGAATGCAACCAGTTTAGGACGATTGGTATGAAAGAGATTATTACTACTACCTGGTCGTTAGTCACCTGCTGTGTTCTTGGTTTTCCTCGTCACGGACCTACATATAATATTACATTTGATTACATTATTCTGATACACATACTTTAAATATATTTTTGCTTTAGGGTTTCTGCTCGAAGTGTTTATTGGTTTGCTTAGCTGCTGACCCTGTTTCCGTCGAAGTGTTTATTGTTTGGTGTTTATTGCTGCTGACTCTGTTTCCGTTCGAAGTGTTTATTGTTTTGGGTTATGTCTGTTGACTCTTGCTTTGTTCAGTTTGTAACAGTTCTGCGCTCCAACCCAGATATTCAATGCTCGCGATCTCTTGGGTTAAGGAATTTTCTTGTTTAGATACAGTTTTAACAATAGGCACGGAGTTTCTATATCTTTTAGTCTAATTAATGGTTCTTTGCAGTAGGTGCGGGATTGCGGGATAATGGCGTCAGCTATGATATTGCTTTCCCAGGTAGATATCTTATCTTGGCTCCAAAGACCTGAATGATCATTTGTCACCGAGTTCCTTTTGGACTGTGATTAAAGCCTTTGAAAAACAAAACTCGGTAAAGGACTCATGTTCAGTAAGGACTTTATCCGGATAGCCATAGATTATAGAACTTAAAATGTACTAGTGAGTTAAAGATACCTAGCCCTTCCTTGCTTATTACTGCAATATTTACTTTCAGAGGGCTTTAGTTTACGTGAATAAAAAAGCTATAGGAAAGAACTGTTTATCATATTGCTGAAGTAGTATCCCTCTTACCCCTTGGTCTGAGGCGTCTATTGCAATAAAAAAAATTCCTTATTTAAATCAGGGATTTTTAAGTTAGGTGAGCTGCATTATTCCGCTTTTAAGTTATCGAACGCCTGTTGATGCTTTTTAGACCATAATAAATCTACGCTCTTCTTCGTAAGATCTGTTAAAGGAGCTGTCATGATTGAAGAGTTACATATTTACATACGATTGTAATACCCACTACAGCGCACAAGTGCTGTATCCCCTTTTTACATCAATAGGTACCGGAAGTTATAATAGCCGACACCTTACCATGGACTACTTTAAGACCTTGACTAGACACATAAAAACAAAACCTAGATAAACATGTTCGGTTTTAAAAAACTCACATTTAGATATTTTTCTCTGAGATTATTTGTCTTAGTCTCTGTAGCACTAGCTCTAGTTTGTGTGAATGTACTTCTAAGGTATTAGAAAAGATTACAAGACCAACCCTAGGCATGTAGGGTATCCCCTAAAAGTCTCCAAACACTATAATGTAATTGGGGCACAACGTAAGCCAGAGGCATACGTAAAAATTGATAATGTCCCCTGAGTGTGCTGAAAACGGTGTATGAGGTACAATCACTTAGGTAATGGTATCTGGTGAAAGCCTTTAAGTAAGTCCAAGCTGGTGAAAAATTTGACGTTTGAGGGAAAAATTATATGGGCTATTTGATTTCCTAATGACTCTATTACTAACATTTTTCAACTGCGTCATTTATCTCTATTTTGAAATTTCATTGGGAGTCTATACGAAGGTACGTATATAGCTTTTATTGTTTTTGTCCTTAGACCGATTTTGTGTTTTCGATGACATCTGTTTTTCCACAGAGATCACTCGCTAGTGGAGAAACATCCTAGGTATTCAGATAAAAGATAAAAAAAATTTTCTGCTGAATCACCTCTGCTTGAATGACTTTACGGATATTACTTTAGATAGATTAACAGAGAGATTCATCCACGACTGATTGGGCGGGATAAAAGTTAGCAACAATAAAAAAATGCGATATTTATAACTTCCGTATCCACGATATGTATACTTTTAGGGCTTTGTTCGCGGAAATCGTTATATTTCAGAGTGTCGGGAAGGATTAAAATTTCATTTCCCAGCAAAGTCTTTTTACACGCACTAAGACATTCGAGGGTGCATGCTTCTCGAGATTTTGCGTGCAAACTAACGACTGCGGTTGTGGGAGAATTCTGTTGGGTCATTTGAACAATGTTACGATTTATAGACAAATGTATTGTTCCTTTATATAAGTTATTATTTGATTAACTGTCTCATTTTTGTTCAAACGGATTTTAATATGTTTGAAGGTTATAGGATTTTCCCTTTGATAAACACGCCTTATTTTGCAGGATGTAAGTTAATATTTTGTATACCCCCTAGATTAATCTTACATTTTACACTAGATACAGATCAATGTTTTTATAACTATAGAGGTATCTGTAAGCGCTCGCTTATCCGGACTTCTCATTAGGGAAGTTTGAACAACAGACGGTGAGTCCGTAAATACAGGATATTACGTGTACTAAGGAAAAGGAATAAACAATATATTCTAATTTTTACGGCGCGTACAGTCGGGCTTTATCCACCACTACTTATAATAACTTACGTATTAAAAAAAAAACGAAAACCTTCTCTGATTACTTTATACGGTCGTGTGTTTCATAGGAAAAATCCTTTTTAATTCAAAAAGATATTGGCATGTATAAACCAACATCGCTTTTCCCCACTCTGCTAGAGTCGCTTATTGTGTGGAATTTGCTATGCTTTGAACACTTCGCAGCGTTTTGACTGGCCTTGACCGCTTGACTAGGTGACACAGTCACCGAGTTTGCTTGTTTGATTCTGAACGGGCTACTGGTGTTTCTATTTTTTTTTGTAATAATTAGGATCCTTCTCTTTATTACCATCGGGGCAACGTATTGTTGGTGTTTTTAGCATTATGTTGCTGGTTACGTATAAAGCAATGAATGACGAACTATTAGGAACTGAGCGATTACTAATAAGACAAGTTATCACTACTGCATTCAATATTAACTGTTTGTACTTCATTCTTTGCTAAATTTGAAATAGTGAGGGGATCTGGTCAGCGCATTTAGCCTGATGAAAGTTTTTTACAGACATGTTATTCCTTGCAATCCAGCCATATTTTTAAAGTTAAGTTGAGTCATTGAGGTTCGATATTTTATATAACTCAAAAAACTCAAGGCTAAAACTGCGATCGGGACTTGCAAAGGAGCATTTATTGTCATGACCCGAAAATAGTGTTACCTCTAATTTATATAGATTTGTACGGGTGTTCCACTTGTTTTTTGTGTGTTTTCTAATCACTACGGTGCTTAACGCACCCTATCCATGCATCTGTATAAATACAGACGTCCACTGTGTAAACGCATATTCACTGTTTAATATGGTTTGTTACGTAAGGGATTAATAATCACCCAAAATGATAAAATTAACATAGTATATGGATTATGATATTTCAGTAGAACTTCTGGAAACAGACACTCAAAGATAAAAAAACTCGCAGTAGCAAAATCTCATGATGTAGATAATTTCTGTAAAAAAGTAAGATTAAGAATGTCTGTAACTTCAGCCACAGGAATAACGAAATTCGACCTGCAAGGAAACACTCAAAGTTACTCCAAATGAAATAAAAAATTGTACTTAGCTTGCTCTTGTGGAAGTCACGGTATCCGATAACGACACACGGCCTTGGTCCTCCTTCTCTATTTAGCGGATGACCTGGTTTGCTTCAGTTTCCCCCGTGCGCGTTGTTTCGATGTATTCGAGCCCTTGAAAGATCCGATGCTGCAGACCGCGTTCGGTTTGTTTCTTGAAGTTATTCACTAACGATGATACTAAGTTGCTTGAAGAATCTGTTGCTTTCGTCGTCGTTGAAGAGTTCTTATTGTTTTCTGTAGTCGCTCACTAACGATGATACTAGGTTGCTTGAAGAATCTGCTGCTTCCGTCGTCGTTGACTTCTTTATGATAAATGATTTATTATTCTGGTTTTTCTTCGTAGGACGTTGTAGAGTTCTTCTGGTACGCTGGCCACCAATATTAGGGCTTGTTTGCCTTGTATGATAAGGCGCCCTATGAGGTAATGTTAGAACTAGCGATAATCTTACGCTAAGTCGGTTGGTATTGCACTTCCATCTTCAATGGAGTGTCTGGGGTTTGTAGATCATTTACGAAGTCGGTATTATCTTGTGGTTATTACGACGATGTGTTAAACTCATGGTGAGGAGGTTCTGTAGAAAACACGAAATATAAAAATATATATTCTTCTGAAGTTTTACATGCTGAAGATCAGATATGATTGTACAAAGTCTTCTAATAACGATAGCTTGATCGCTTCTGCCAATGATGATGGCTAATCCTATTCCTCTACATGATAAAAGCTTAGGTAAAGAGGTACAGGTCTTCTAATGACGATAGCTAACTCTGTTCTGCTCATCTCTGTTACAAGTTATGAAGGAACAGACAGTAGTTCGCAACATATGAACTACATACAAATGACATAGTTTCATACGAACACACAATCAACATGAGACACGCTAGATCACGTAGGCGGTAGTTGTCTCAAGCAGGGGAGCTTGGACTAATGTTTATAAAAACAAACAATTGAATGACTACAGTGACGGCATGTTATATTAGCCTACTTTTATTGTATACGTCATCTTAGCGTCTCTAGTCTGATCACATTCCTGCAAGCAATCTTTTATATATATGGAGTAACATTCCATATTTTTTATTATGTAAAAAAAAAAAAAAAAAAAAAAAAAAAAACACTTACATTAGAAGGATATGATCCTTCAAACTGGAACAAATCAACAGAAAAACCAAAAAATCTTGAAAATAATTGAAGAAGTTTCCAAATAAAATCCAAGTGGTCAAGAGACTCATAAAGAAAATTTACATCAATCAACATATTCCGACAAAGAAAAAAGGAATAAGGTGAACATTGTGAATATACTAATTGATGCAGTATGGAAAAAGAATGCCAAAAGCATGCAAACTGTGTAAGGTGTGGTATAGCATAGTTAATCCACACAACCTGATCAGAAAAATGTTCTGCATGCATCATTCAAACGCATCCTCAATGTGCTGAAGTAATGCAAAATACGAGTAAGGATACCAGAATATTTTGCTCAACATGTCTATCATGGATAGGACAATGTTATTGAATCAAGACTTAATGTACAAAATAGTTTGAGGATGAAGAAGAAGAGGAATAGGAAGAAGAAGAAGAAGAGGAAAATGGAAGAGAAGAAAATAAAACTGAAATGACCGGAAAAAATAAGGAAAGCAATGAACAAGACAAGAGTATGGATGCAGAGATACACATATGAGGCAATCAAGCATCATACATACGAAGAAGTAAATTACGACATGACAACACAAAATAAAATCCCGAATAGGCTCTACCCAGATCTGCACACTGATGGGTAAAGAGGAAAAAATAGACAAGAAAGACAAAGTCTGCTCCCTTTTGAAAAGAGGGAATTGCAGATTCGGAGAAAGATAGTTACCACAAACATCCCAAGGTATGTCACAACTATGAAATCTATGGTAAATGTGCATACCTAGACGGCTATGAGGATGATTGCAGAGATCTACATCCAAAAATATGCAAAAAACAAAACCTAAAAGAAGGAAAAGGATGAAGTTCGACAAAAAATGTAAATATATACAACCTGTAGCCCATGAATCAAAATCAATTAAATAATCAAATAGATAATAAAATCCAAAGTAGGATAAGAAACAAATAAAGAGAGGAACAAAGAACATGAGGTGAAGGAAAAAAGCAAGCCATCACCACGATATGGAGTGTCAGCAAAGAATTTTGAAGCATCAGCTCCAAGATACAGCCCAAGATACAGCTCAGAGATAAATACTGTATGTATAGGGCTCATGCCTTTGTATAATAAGGCGCCCTGTGAGGTTATTTAGACCTGCAATAATTTACGCTAAGTTCAGTTTGTTATGACCTCTC
>NC_087206.1:3555004-3556791 GCF_015104395.2 Macrobrachium nipponense | reverse complement strand
TTATGACCTCTCATATCATTGGAGTGTCTTGATTTTGATGAATTTACGAAGTCAATATATTCTTTGGTTATGACGACGGAGATGCTTCAAACTCATGATGATAATTTCTAAGTTCATTCAATATCTTCTTTCTGATGTGAGGTTTCTAGTAGAAAACACGAAGTACAAAAATATCTCTATTCTCTGAGATTACATGATGAAGATCAGGTAAATTTGTACAGGTCTGCCAATGATGATGGCTGATTGAATTCTGACTACAATCTCGTTTACAAATCATAAAGGAAGCAGACAGTAGCTCGAACATACGAACATACACACAGATGACATAGATTACAAGTCACGTAGGCCGTTTGAGCTATAGGTCACGGTGGTTGTCTCAAGCAGGAAGCTTGGACTACTGTTTTCAAAACAAATGAATGACCACAAGTGACGGCAACTAGACACTGACTGATTACAACACGTCATCTTAGCCTACTTCATCATATCTGGTCTGATCACATTCCAGCAAGCAAACTGTTTTTAATTAATCATAGTTTTAGTTTTTTTATATATGGAATAACATTCCATATATTATGTTTATGTAGCACTTACATATGTATGATGCTAGGGGATATTGCAGATACTGAGAAAATTGCAGATTCAGACACAAAATGAATAATTATGATGAAGGAAGGTCAAATATTATGGAAAAGTTGGATTTTTTAATGTCAGAATTTCTGGAAATGAAGAAAAGAACAACATACCAGAACAGGAAAGAGACGTGGGAAAATCCTTATTATTACCCATATTAAATGAAGGAGATAACACGCAAACAATTATAGTGATGAATGCGCAGGGTTTAGTTACGAGTAACTCAAAAAGAAAAATAGAGTACTTAGAAGAACTAACCCAAATTGAAAAGAAAATAGATATAATGAATATAAGTGAAAAACCTGGTATTCCAAGAGACTGAGAATGACGATCAAAATAAAAGGGTTCCAAACTTATAGATCAGATAGAAAAAATAGGAATCAAGGGGGAACCGCAATATATGGGAAAGACAAAAAACAAGGAAAAAGTATGAGAAATAAAGTAACTCAAACAGCGTAGATGTGTTTAAGAATCGATAAATATCTAAGCTGCATCCCAGACCGTCCAAGATTAGAAGATGCAAAATATACCGGAAGATGTACTAGCAACTCTCTGATAGACATTAGAGTTGCCTCGTACTGAGGGACCTGGGGCAACCCGAACAAGATGTAAGGTCTGTAAGGTAAGGTCTCTCTCTTTCAATTCCCTTATCCCCTTATCAACATGAGACACTAATCTCTCTCTCTCTCTCTCTCTCTCTCTCTCTCTCTCTCTCTCTCTCTCTCTCACTTTCCAATTGCTTTTGGTAATACTCATGAACATTTAATGGCTAAGAGCATCTTGTGTTTACACTCTCTCTCTCTCTCTCTCTCTCTCTCCTTTCCACTTTATGCCCGCTCCCTAGCCTTCCCCACACCACCCCCTCCCCCTACCCCGGCCTTCCTTCCAGGAGTAGCATTATTATTATTTTACTCCTTATTTTACCTCTTCCGGGCCTTCTGGAAAGCTTTTAAAACTGGAAGACTCCGCCTGGAGCCTCCCAGAAAAGATATCGACTCTGAGTTAAGCGACTCCGTCTTTTATTTCGAGATTTTATCGCGTGATAAACATTAGGTACCGAGAGAGCAAAGTGAGGGATGGCCACTTTGCTGGAAAATTTTGATGATTTCTTCCTGGAAATTCTAGAGTTTTCTGCCTGGAAATTCTGGAGGTTTCTT
>NC_087206.1:3527504-3547504 GCF_015104395.2 Macrobrachium nipponense | reverse complement strand
CTCGTGAAGAACAAATTTTATTTTAAAAATCCACAATTATATATTGAAATATATTTCTGTGTAAAAAAAAAAACTTGATCGAACGACGCAACAACGCTGTAAGAGCGCCTTCATATCAAAGGAATTCTTCCAGAAATTTATTTCTTAAACGGAAAAATCTTCCTTTCATACAACAGGTATCTGCTTTATTGCGAGTTGGAACCAGCCAGCGTTTATGAAGAAAAATAGCTATGCAAATTTTTATATAAACTCGCAGCTTCACAGGTGGGATTGAAAAGGTTCTTGCCCTTGACCTGAGCTTGAAGAGAGATTAAATTCATCACTAACCAGCAAAATCATTTCGAGTCAGTCGCCTATTTTGTGGGCTTGTTTCATATGAATAAGGGTTTATCTTCTGATTATAATAATAATAATAATAATAATAATAATAATAATAATAATAATAATAATAATAAGCATACTATAATGGGCGTAATGTCTGTCTGTCTGTCTGTCTGTCTGTCTGTCTGTCTGTCTGTCATTCAATCACGGCCAAACGGCTGGTCAGATTGGCATGAAACTTGGCAGGGTTATGGTGGGGACCCCTAAGATGGTTTGTAATGGGGTTTCATCCAACCTACCCCCCTCCTTTGTAAGGGGTGGGGGTGAGAAGGGATTCCCTGAAACGGAGCTGTTTCTGGCCGTGAAACGAGGCTGGTTATTCCCGTAGACTTAGTTACCTTACGATTTTTCATACATAATTTCTGTACAACTTCCCCGGAGAAAGTCGCGAATATTTCAGTTCGGACACAATAGAAGATGAAAATTATCATCAATATCCGCAAGATTTTTTGAATAAGTTAAATCCATCGGGACTGCCAGTGTAAAAAATAACGTTAAAGAAGTACTGCCCGGTAATGTTGCCTCGGAATTTCGATCCTGCCAATGGACATTGCAACGGAACGAGGTACACCGTTATGGAGCTAAACTCCCACGCCATCGAAGCAATGATAGCAACGGGCCCTCACACCAGCAAACTTCTGTTCATCCCCCGGATTCCTCTGATGCCTTCAGACAACCAGTTTCCGTTCCAGTTACGGCGCAGGCAGCTTCCCATCCACCTGGCCTTCTCGTTCACTGCAAACAAGTCGCAGGGCTAGCCTTTGGATCGTGTTGGTGTTTCTGCCATCACCCATGTTCACGCATGGCCAACTGTATGTGGCAATGAGCAGAGCAACTGACTCAGCCAACTTGAAATTAAGTTGTGGACAAACTGATAATATTGTGTACAAAGAGGTTTTGTAGTAGGTATGTATAAAAATCGCCCTTATTTTAATATTGCTGAACAAATAGTACATATAAATTTTTCACTTCTGCACCCGTATTTTATCACCCATCGTAGATGGGTCAGTTTGCTAGTAATAATAATAATAATAATAGGATCTATCGTAGATAGTGATTCCCAAAGGGTTTTAACCCAGTACGTATCCACCACTGCGGTGTGTTGCCCGTTGGGGTTGTACTGTAAAGACGTAAATAAAAGACTGTCAACGTCATAAAGATAATGACCACCGAGAAATATTAGTCTTAGAGAACGACTCTAGTGTGAGAACCAGAGATCAAGACAGGTAGCTGGGATACTGATGATTTATTTACGTTGTTGTTTTTGATTAAGCTGACCTTGTGTCAGCATGGGCTCTTGCTCACAGAGCAGCCCGTAAGTTTATTTACAGACAAACTGGGTTGACAAAGACAGGTGTGGACGGATAAGTAGTACAGTCTCACACCGAGAGCAGAAATGACTCTGCGACAGTAGATTTGTGCTTTCTTACAGTCATATATTTAAAGATAATAATGGAATTACATGTGTTATACGTCGGCGGAAGGCCGCAGAACGCTCGATCGGATGGAAGTAAGAACAACGCGACTTTATGATTGGATACAATGAAAATAGGGGAAAAGCGTTGTCCTTACAAATACCCCCCCCCCACCCCCACCAAGACAATGATTATGGAATAATTATTGGATGATAATCTTGGAGGCAGGGGGGCGACCCCGTGTCCTTGTTATGGGGCGTCATCGGTTTTGCTGACTGACAGGATGCCTCCCCTGGCGGTTGCCTGGGGGGTTCTACTGTCTGCCAGGGCGACCAAGACTGCGAGAGAGCTGCATTGTGTGGTGGTGGTGTGGGACGGGCCGTGGGGACCCCAGGTGCAGCAGCAGCATAGGTTGGGTTGAGGAAGTCCCCAGCGCGGCAGCGGCGTCCCGCGGGCAGAGTGGAACCACAGGTGAGCAGCGGCGTTAGCAGGTCGAGGAAATCCACTGGTAGCGACGTCAGCAGGCAGGGGAGGCCCACAGGCGTGGCAGCGGTGTCAGTGGGCCGAGGAGGACTACAGGCGACGGCGTTGGAAAGGGTGAGCAGGCCCACATGTGCGGCAGTAGATTTGTGTTTTCTTACAGTCATATATTTAAAGATGATAAGGCGTACGAATAATGGAATTACATGTGTTATACGTTGGCGGAAAGGCCGCGGAACGCTCTATCGGACGAAAGTAAGAACAACGCGACTTTATGATTGGATACAATGAAAATAGGGGAAAAGCGTTGTCCTTACACTAGAAACACTTGGTCACTGTCAAGAGAAAATCCGTGTAATAATAATAATAATAATAATAATAATAATAATAATAATAATAATAATAATAATAATACCTGGCTTGGAAGGAGACTCTCTTTCAAAAATCTTCTTTTAAAAAGAATGGCTGCGTTTAGCGCTACAATTGTATATATAACTTTTCTATTCATATTCATATCTCTAACGGCTCAGCGATATATTTAATAACTGGCCAGTAATCATATTGGTATTTGATAGAAATGAAAATAAGACGTTGCCGCCTCCTTTCTGTTAAATACCAATAACGATATTGGCCAGTTTTTAAATAATTATTGCCGAGCCAGAAAAGCGAATAATTAGACGAATAAAAAAGTTGTCACATGAAATTAATTTGCTAAACACAGCCGTGCTTCTTAACAAAATAATAATAATAATAATAATAATAATAATAATATTTTGGTTGAATACCCTCTTTTAGGCAAATGCTATTAAAAAGGATGGCAGAATTAAGCGAGTTGATTTTATGTATTGTTTTTCTATTTTTCTTACAATTCGCTTCTCAGGCTCAGCGATGTTTCTGAGTAACTGGCCAATATTCATATTGGGAATTTTCAAAAATTATAAATGCTGAAGGAATCTTTTATTAGAACAAGATATCAGGTCCAGGTCAAACAGGGGTCGTCGTCAGTGCCGGTATTATTCCGTAGGCGTAGTTCAGTTCGGGCCGGGGTCGTCATAGGTTTAAGGGCTGGTATTGGTGCTGGTGTAGCTGGTATAACATGACGTTTCGACCTTCTCGTAGGTCATCTTCTGACGAGTCGGTTGAAGAGACTGTAGCAAGAAATAATAATAATAATAATAATAATAATAATAATAATAATAATAATAATAATAATAATAATAATAATAATAATAATTAATAATTAATAATTAATAATTAATAATTAATAATAATAATAATAATTAATAATTAATAATTAATAATTAATAATTAATAATAATAATAATAATAATAATAATAATAATAATAATAATAATAATAATAATAATAATAATAATAATAATAATAATAATAATAATAATAATAATAATAATAATAATAATAATAATATAATAATAATAATAATAATAATAATAATAATAATAATAATAATAATAATATAATAATAATAATAATAATAATAATAATAATAATAATAATAATAATAATAATACAGAGAGAACAAAGATCCCCTCCATGAAAGCCTACAACACCAAGAAATTAAGGGAGAAAACAAGTGAGGTCAATGAAATAATGGGCATAATACACACCACCAGTACACAGAACAAATAACTTGGCATATGCAGGAGTAAGATTAGTAGCAGAACTGATGGGGATTCGAACACCAACACCACCAGCACCAACCCAACCCAACAGAAACCAAAACAGCAACCTCCTTGGAAAAGGCGCCTGGAAAAGCAAATCATGGTGATGACATCTGACTTGAGTAAACTGAGAGATGGCAGAAAAAAGGCTAAGAAGCAAGAAAACATGGGAGGAACTCAACGAGAAACACAAAATACAAGAGAGGAGACTAAACAACACAATAGAAGATGTAAAACAGAGGCTTAAGGCCAAAGCACATAAGATCCAACGGTACATGAACAGGAATAAGGGATACCAACAGAACAAACTATTCGGAACCAACCAGAAAAGACTATACAGCCAACTAAGAGGGGAAGACAACCACCCAGAAATTCCTGAAGCCGACCAAATAAAGAAGACTCTGGGAAAACATATGGAGCAATCCGGTATCACACACAAACATGCAACATGGCTCCAGGAAGTCAAGGAAGAGAAACAGGGAGAATAAAACAAAGATTCACAGAGATCACGACATACACAGTCAGACACCAACTAAAGAAAATGCCAAACTGGAAAGCCCCAGGTCCCGATGAAGTCCATGGATACTGGCTCAAAAACTTCAAGGCCCTACACCCAAGAATAGCAGAACAACTCCAGCATTGTATCTCAAATCACCATGCACCAAATGGATGACACAGGAAGAAACATCCTTGGTACAAAAAGACAAGAGTAAGGGAAATATAGCCAGTAACCTACAGGCCTATCACCTGCCTACCAATAATGTGGAAGTTACTAACATGTATCATCAGTGAAAGGCTATACAATTACCTAGAGGTAGGACAAACCATCCCCCACCAACAGAAAGGCTGCAGAAGGAAGTGTAGGGGCACAAACGACCACGCTCCTCCTGATAGACAAAATGGTAATGAAGAACAGTAGGAGAAGGAAAACCAACCTAAGCATGCAATGGATAGACTATAAGAAAGCCTTCGACATGATACCACACACATGGTTAATAGAATGTCTGAAAATACATGGGGCAGAGGAAAACACCATCAGCTTCCTCAAAAATACAATGCGCAACTGGAATACAGTACTTACAAGCTCTGGAATAAGACTAGCAGAGGTTAATCTCAGGAGAGGGATCTTCCAGGGCGACTCACTGTCCCCTACTACTCTTCGTAGTAGCCATGATTCCCATGACAAAAGTATTACAGAAGATGGATGCCGGGTACCAACTCAAGAGAAGAGCAACAGAATCAACCATCTGATGTTCATGGACGACATCAAGCTGTCATGGTAAGAGCATGAAGGAAATAAGATACCCTAATCCAGACTGTAAGGATTGTATCTGGGGACATCAGGATGGAGTTTGGAATAGAAAAATGCGCCTTAGTCAACATACAAAAAGGCAAAGTAACGAGAACTGAAGGGATAAAGCTACCAGATGGGAGCAACATCCAACACATAGATGAGACAGGATACAAATACCTGGGAATAATGGAAGGTAGGTGATATAAACACCAAGATGAAAGGACACGATCAGGAAAGAATATATGCAGAGACTCAAGGCGATACTCAAGTCAAAACTCAACGCCGGAAATATGATAAAAGCCATAAACACATGGGCAGTGCCAGTAATCAGATACAGCGCAGGAATAGTGGAATGGACGAAGGCCGAACTCCGCAGCATAGATCAGAAAACCAGGAAACTATGACAATACACAAAGCACTACACCCAAGAGCAAATACGGACAGACTATACATAACACGAAAGGAAGGAGGGAGAGGACTACTAAGCATAGAGGACTGTGTCAACATCGACAACAGAGCACTGGGGCAATATCTGAAAACCAGTGAAGACGAAAGGCTAAAGAGTGCATGGGAAGAAGGACTAATAAAAGTAGATGAAGACCCTGAAATATACAGAGACAGGAGAATGACAGACAGAACAGAGGACTGGCACAACAAACCAATGCACGGGCAATACATGAGACAGACTAAAGAACTAGCCAGCGATGACACATGGCAATGGCTACAGAGGGGAGAGCTAAAGAAGGAAACTGAAGGAATGATAACAGCGGCACAAGATCAGGCGGCCCTAAGAACCAGATGTTGTTTCAAAGAACGATAGACGGAAATAACGTCTCTCCCATATGTAGGAATGTAATACGAAAAAATGAAACCATAAACCATAGCAAGCGAATGCCCGGCACTTGCACAGAACCAGTACAAAAAGAGGCATGATTCGGTGGCAAAAGCCCTCCACTGGAGCCTGTTCAAGAAACATCAGCTACCGTGCAGTATAAGTGGTACGAGCACCAACCTGAGGGAGTGATAGAAAACGATCACTCAAAGATCCTCTGGGACTATGGTATCAGGACGGATAGGATGATACTGCAAACAGACCAGACGTGACGTTGATTGACAAAGTCAAGAAGGAAAGTAATTCACTCATTGTGATGTCGCAATAACCATGGGACATCCAGAAAGTTGAAGAGAAAGAGAGGGAAAAAATGGATAAGTATCAAGATCTGAAAATAGAAATAAGAAGGATATGGGATATGCCAGTGGAAATCGTACCCATAATCATAGGAGCACTAGGCACGATCCAAGATCCCTGAAAAGGAATCTAGAAAAACTAGAGGCTGAAGTAGCTCCAGGACTCGTGCAGAAGAGTGTGATCCTAGAACGGTACACATAGTAAGAAAAGTGATGGACTCCTAAGGAGGCAGGATGCAACCCGGAACCCCACACTATAAATACACCCGTCGAATTGGAGGACTGTGATAGAGCAAAAAAAAAAAAAAATAATAATAATAATAATATAATAATAATAAACGTTTGTTATAGCAAAGTTTACAATACCTACCAAAACGTTCACATTTTTACGAATACCTCTTGATATCTTTTCTTGGCGAGAGCATTGTGAGGATTCCGAAATACATTTCGCGTGGGAGAAGGAGGAGAAGAAGAAGAAGAAGAAGATGAAGAGGAAGAAGAAGAAAAGGTGGTAGCGATGTTGGGAACTAAGCTATGATGAACTGTGACATTGTAATTCAAGACGCGGAATTCCTGTAAATGTTGGCAATAAGGAGGGACTTTGTAGTGGAATTTCGAGAGCGCGGGCAAATTATTCTTTCTTTTATTGTTATTATTATTATTATTATTCTTATTATTTTATTATTATTATTTATTTTATTATTATAACATGGAGAGATGTCGTGGGATTTGAACATCCCCCTTTATATTATCAATATTACTATTACTATTTCTTCTCTCTCTCTCTCTCTCTCTCTCTCTCTCTCTCTCTCTCTCTCTCTCTCTCTCTCTCTCTCTCTCTCTCAATGAACAAGATAAAAGTATGGATGCAGAGATACTCATTGATACTACATATGAGGCAATCAAGCAGCATACATACGAAGAAATAGATTATGACATGACAACACAAAAGAAAATCCCGAAGAGGCTCTACCCAGATTTGAACAATGATGGCAAAGAGGAAAAAATAGACAAGAAAGACAAAGATTGCAACCTTTTGAAAAGAGGCAATTGCAGATTCGGAGAAAGATGTTACGACAAACATCCTAAGGTATGTCACAACTATGAAATATATGGTAAATGTGCATACCTAGACGGCTATGAAGATGATTGCAGAGATCTACATCCAAAAATATGCAAAAACCTAAAAGAAGGAAACGGATGTAAGTACGACAAAAAATGTAAATATATGCACCCTGTAGCCATGAATCAAAATCAAATAAATAATTATCAATCAATAATAAAATCCAAAATAAGAAAGAAACAAATAAAGAGAGGAACAAAGAATATCAGGTGAAAGAAAAACCCAAGCCATCACCGTGATATGGTGTGTCACCAAAATATTTCCAACCGTCGCTCCAAGATACAACTCAAGAGATAAGAACTGCCAATTTTATGATGCAAGGAGGATATTGCAGATACGGAGAAAATTGCAGATTCAGACACAAAATGAATAATTATGATGAAGGAAGATCAAAATATTGGATGGAAAAGTTGGATTTTTTAATGTCAGAATTTCTGGAAATGAAAAAAAGAACAAAAACATACCAGAACAGGAAAGAGACATGGGAAACATCCTTATTACTACCAAGTATTAAATGAAGGAGAAAAACACGCAAACCATCATAGTGATGAATGCGCAGGGTTTAGTTACGAGTAACTCAAAAAGAAAAATAGAGTACTTAGAAGAACTAACCCAAATTGAAAAGAAATAGATATAATGAATATAAGTGAAACCTGGTATTCCCAAGAGACTGGGAATGATGATCAAATAAAAGGGTTCCAAACTTATAGATCAGATAGAAAAAAAAGGAATCAAGGGGGAACCGCAATATATGGGAAAGACAAAAACAAGGAAAAATATATGAGAAATTATTAGTAACTCAGAATGTGAACTAATAGCGGTCGAATGAAATCTGAAAAATTAATGAACCATAGTAATATATAGACCCCCTAATACTAAAGAGTTTGACATAATAATAGAAAAATTGGATGATATATGTAGAAATCACAAGGACTGGACTATTCTCCTATCTGGAGACTTTAACTTTCCTTTCGTAGACTGGAAAGAACGAATAGGAGATTGTGGTTGTATTTATACACATAAAAAAGAGAGTAATAGTAGTGCAGAAGATAAGAGGCAATTCGAAAAGCTATTAGATATGCTACTAGAATACAACATTCAACAAATAAATCACCTGCCAACAGAAAGAAAAATACTTTAGACCTAGTATTTTTGTGAATGAGGTGAATTATGTTAAAGAAATAATAGTTTATAATGCGAGTATTTCAGACCATAATGTCATAGAATTAACAGTCCATTCCAAAGCAAGTGAAAACAGAGATAAGCAAGAAATGAAAAAGTGGGAAGGATATGGAAAATACAACTTCTACAGTAAAAATATAAAATGGTCAGAAATAAATGAAGAAATAAACAAAGATTGGGATAACATTTTCGTAAGTGATGACATAAGAGTAAATACGGAGATACTATATAAAATATTAGAGAAAATAAGAAAGTGGAAAAAAGGTCTTGCAAAAGAAAAAAAATGCATGGAAAGTTATAGAACTAAAAAGTAAGATAGAAAATGCAGAACAAAAGATTATACAATCAAAAGGAAATGAAAAACGGGACTTGGAAAAAAAACCCTAGAAAATATCAAGCAAAACCCCAAACTATTATACTCGTGCGTAAAAAAGATGAATAAAAGAGGAATAGAAATAGGCCCTCTAAGAATTGAAGGGAGATTAACAAGTGAAAAAAAGGAAATATGCAACATATTGGCAGAACGATATAAGAGAGAATTCACCCCTAGAATTGATAATGAAGATAATGATACAGAAGTAAGGGACGAAAATAGTGAATTTTTAGCTGACATAGATATTAATGAAGCTGATACTGTGCAGGCTATTAATGAAACTAAAAATGGAGCTGCTGCAGGTCCTGATGGTGTTCCTGCTATTTTGTTAAAGAAAGTAGTTCATTCTATCACAAAGCCCAATTGCAATATTATTAAGACAAAGTGTAGATACAGGCAAGATTTATGATGAGCACAAATAGCATATATTCCCCACCCTACTTTCAAAAGTGGATCAAGACTAGAGGCAAGTAATTATAGGCCTGTGAGTCTAACATCACATATTATGAAAGTGTATGAAAGGGTAATGAAGAAAAATATTATGAAAAACAATTTAATAAAAAATAATATAATATATATATATATATATATATATATATATATATATATATATATATATATATATATATATATATATATAGCACACACTTTTGTCTTAATAATATTGCAAGTGGCTTTGCGATAAAAATGAACTACTTTCTTTAACAAAATAGCAGGGACACCATCAGGCCCTGCTACAGCTCATTTTTAATTTCATTAATAGCCTGTACATATCAGCTTCATTAATATCTATGTCTGCTAAATATTCACTATTTTCATCCCTTACTTCTATATCATTATATATATATATATATATATATATATATATATATATATATATATATATATATATCATCATACTTCTATATCATTGTATATATATATATATATGATATATAATGATATAGAAGTATGGGATGAAAATAGTGAATATTTAGCTGACATAGATATTAATGAAGCTGATAGTGTACAGGCTATTAATGAAATTAAAAATGGAGCTGTAGCAGGGCCTGATGGTGTCCCTGCTATTTTGTTAAAGAAAGTAGTTCATTCTATCGCAAAGCCACTTGCAATATTATTAAGACAAAGTGTATATAAAGGCACAATTTATGATGAGCACAAATTGCATATATTACCCCTACTTTCAAGTGGATCAAGGACTAGAGGTAAGTATTATAGGCCTGTGAGTCTAACATCACATATTATGAAAGTGTATGAAAGGGTAATGAAGAAAAATATTATGAAACATTTAATAAAAAATAATTTGTTTAATATAGGACAACATGATTTCGTACCCGGAAAAAGTACACAAACCCAACTGTTATGCCATCGAGAGAACATACAAAAATATGAAAAGCGGAAATGAAACAGATGTGGTTTATCTAGACTTTGCAAAAGCTTTTGACAAGGTAGATCATAATATATTAGCGAAGAAAATTAAAAAACATAATATAGTGGCTAAAGTAGGAAGATGGGTAAAAGAATTTTTTCACAACAGAAAACAGAGAGTTATTGCAAACGAAGAGAATTCGGATGAAGCTAAGGTAATATCCGGTGTGCCACGGTGTTAGCTGCATTACTCTTTTTTATTATGATTGCAGACATAGACAGTAATGTTAAGGATTCGGTAGTGAGTAGTTTCGCCGATGACACAAGAACAATTAGAGAAATTACTTGTGATGAAGATAGGAACGCGCTACAAAGAGACCTTAACAAAGTAAATGATTGGGGAGAGGTAAATAGGATGGTATCTAACTCTGATAAATTTGAATCAATAAATTATGGAGACAGAGAAGGAAAGCTATATGCATATAGGGGACCTAATAATGAGACAATCACAAATAAGGAAGTAGTTAAAGACCTTGGAGTGATGATGAATAGGAACATGTTATGCAATGATCAAATAGCAATTCTATTGCCAAAATGTAAAACGAAAGTGGGAATGTTGTTACGGCACTTCAAAACAAGAAAAGCTGAACACATGATTATGCTTTGTAAAACATATGTTCGTAGTCCACTTGAATATTGCAATATGATATGTTACCCACACTATCAAAAGGATATTGCACAAATAGAGGGTGTACAAAGGTCCTTTAAAGCTAGAATAGAAGAAGTTAAGGATCTTGACTACTGGGAAAGACTACAATCCTTAAAATTATATAGTCTAGAAAGGAGAAGAGAACGCTACATGATAATTCAGGCATGGAAACCAGATAGAAGGTAGCCGAAAACATCATGGAGCTAAAAAGTATCAGAAAGAGCAAGCAGAGTTAGATTAATAGTGGCCAAAACTATACCAGGAAAAATAAGGAAAGCACACAGGACATTAATCCACTACGCACCAGCATCGATAATGCAGTCTCTATTCAATGCGTTGCCAGCTTATCTAAGGAATATATCAGGAGTGAGCGTAGATGTGTTTAAGAATAAGCTCGACAAATATCTAAGCGGCATCCCAGACCATCCATGATTGGAAGATGCAAAATATACCGGAAGATGTACTAGCAACTCTCTGGTAGACATTAGAGGTGCCTAACACTGAGGGACCTGGGGCAACCCGAACAAGATGTAAGGTCTGTAAGGTCTCTCTCTCTCTCTCTCTCTCCCCTGTGATGGTTTTCTGAACTAAGGTAACACTCTCTCTACCCCCCCCCCTCTTTCCCCCCCCCACCCCCCCCCCCCCCCCCCCCCGCCACGCCCCGCCCCCCGCAAGTACGTATTATGGACCATCCGAACGCGGATTCATAATTCAAAATATATAAAATATATACGATATAAAATTGCTATAATAAGATTTTTTTTCGTGGTCGCTGGAAACTCCGTAGTAGGCATTTGTGTCCCCTTAAACCCACGTCCAGATAGTATCTAGACCGTGCTTAAACCCTTAGCTGAACGTATCTTTAGCCTTGTGCCACTTTATTGCATACCCATTTCCTTTATTTAAGTCTTGCTGTCCAACCTCTTTAACTTCCGCCTTTAGAACCTTTTGCTTTATCTTCTTCATTTCGACACATTGCAAATATAAATTTGTTTAAATTTCTAATGATAAAAAAAAAGCATAAGCAACGCTTTAACAAAAATGGGACACTGTTAATTTTTATATATACATATATATATATATATATATATATATATATATATATATATATATATATATATATATATATATATATGTGTGTGTGTGTGTGTGTATGTGTGTGTGTGTGTATATATATCTTCGTATTTGCTGTAAAGGGTCCCGGTTTATAGCTCTCTCTCTCTCTCTCTCTACTCTCTCTCTCTCTTTGATAGTTGCTGTAAGGAACCTTTGACCTTTGCTTATACATATATATATATATATATATATATATATATATATATATATATATATATATATTTATATATATTAGTGGTTGTATTAATGGGGTTAGTTGGAAAATGTTCAGTTAGTATTTCTTAGAATTTTTGAGGTCATTGTTTGACAGATGTATGCCTAGGGTTAATTTTTCTTTAATTGACCAATGACGTGACTGACATACTGAAACACCATAAACATCGTTCCCCTACGCCCAGCAAGACGTCCATCAACTACTGTGGAGATGTGTGTTGCTGATGTTTGCCCGTATGCGAGACTTTCTATGGGTCTATGGGGTTATACGGTGCTTTTGGACTACGGGAGTTGCCAGCTGTCTTCCAAGGGGCGACGTTTCGCCTTTTTACAGCGTGTTTCACGTGTCTGTGCAGTTGCAGACCAATCGCATACACGGAAGAATCGAAAGTTCAAGATGAGGAGAATTTTCTACATTCAACTGTTATCATAGCCCATATACTGGCTGTTCAAAATAATTTGTGATTGACATTGTACTCCCAAAGATGTGCAGTTATTTTTATTATAGTGTTTAATGAGCCGGCCAATGTGTTTTATATGTATAAGCTGTTTTATGTGACCTATGGCTAGGCAGGTGCTAGCAATTCTAGGTGGCCGAGCATCTGTTATATAAAAGAGAGATGTATTAATAATGTTTCAGATAACCATTGTAATGTGAGATGCTGTGACTTTCTTAGAATGTAGAAGTCATCGATTTAGTTTCGCCTTAGAGACAGTGCTAGAGGTGACGAGCTTGGGAATGCTGATGTGTCTTTTGGGGTGGTGTGATATCAAAGTTGCGCTCTTAGCAGGTCAGTGCCTGTCCTGTCGCTATGCACGGGCGATCGCAGAGGTGCCTTTGAAGCTGGTTCTAGGCAGTTACCTGGGGCGTGAACATTGTGTGTGAGTTCGTATGTGTGTGCGAGCTTTTCCCCTACAAATGAGAATGTAGGATTACCATGGTGGGAGATCTGTACAAGAGAGGCGAGAAGCCAAAATGGCTTCTTCCAACATTACTTTTATTATAAAGTGATTGTGAATACTGTGTTGAATGGGTAAGCATACTTATTTTAGCAAAAGTGTGGCTTGGTTGTCTTTTGAGTATTTATTTCAAAGATATTCTATTTCATATGATCCTTTGATTTTAATCTTGTGCTTATTGAGGTGTTCTCCTGTCTTCTAACAGGCGGTTCTGGAGATAGGGGAACTGATCTGAGACAAGGGAACTGACTTAATTACTATGGTGTACTGTACTATGACTATGCCTAATGTTATGGCTAAACTAATGTTAGTTATTTGATTAATTATCGAGGGTTATCCGAGTTATTTGGACTTTAAGTTTAACATTTCATTTAATCTTTTTGTTAAGAACATGGGTTTATTTAGCTAATGCTTTGTTTTTAAATAAATGCATATTTTTGTAATTCATGACTCTGATTCAATTGCCTTAGGTAATGGGGGTGTGTGTCGTGGAGAGAGAGAGAGAGAGAGAGAGAGAGAGAGAGAGAGGATGTTGCCAGTTGCCTGCTGCTCTGGTTCATTGCTACCTTTTAAAATGGAAGAACCGAGATCTAGGATCTCTGTTATATATATATATATATATATATATATATATATATATATATATATAGTATTAAATATATATATATATATATATAAATATATATATAAATATATATATATATATATATATATATATATATATTGCTTTAATAAATCACAGTAGAATGCACGTAACTTCATAAACATAAGCGAATACTATAGGAAAATGATAGTCCTGTGGTATTCGATTATATATATATATATATATATATATATATATATATATATATATATATATATATATATATATATATATATATAATATATATAATAGAGAGAGAGAGTGAGAGAGAGAGAGAGAGAGAGAGAGATAGAGAGAGAGAGAGAGTGCCAAAATGTAAACTGCAATTTAAATTACCTCTATACCGAAGAGGCGGAACGTTGACCATTTAACATACAGGAAACCAGGAGACCTCGTTTTACCATTAGTGGAATCCAACCCTACCCTAGACTGTACCTGCTAGACATCAAAAGAGGAAGTTTGGTACACTTATGAATTATACTCACAGGATTAGACCTAATATAGGCTTCCCGTACTGCCGTCAGTGCACCTCATGCGGTGTACTGTAGCCATTACTTAGAGGTTCTTTTTTGGCTTCTCTTCCTTAGGGCCCAAGCTGCAACCCCTTTCATTCTTTTTACTGTACCTCTGTTCGTATTCTCCTAAATGCAAAATGTATTTCCCTCCTGTTTATACCTTTCAAACCTTTATACTCTCCATTTTTCACTTTCAAATACCTAGATTCTATGTATGGTTTTCTTTCTGGCTTAACAGGGAAGTATAATATAGTCTCCTCATATTTTACCATTCAGAACTGCTTATTATTTTTAAGTGTAATAAGTGTCAGATGGTTTACAGACTTGCTGATTTTCTAGAGATGATAAAATAGAAAAAAATTGTACACACTTACTTTTACACAATATATCATAAAATCCACTTAAGAAGGTGAATGAAAACCGGGACGTTGAACAAGTACTTTCGTAGTGTGTTCTAAGTTATCTGAATGCAGAGGTAGTTGACAGAACCTTATATATATATTAAAAAATAAAATGTCAACTGCATTCAGTGTGAACTTGAAAATGTATAATAAACTAAGAAGGGACTTGTGCAAACTCCTGTTTTCACTCACTTTCGTACGTTTTATGATATTCTCAAGCATGCGGACATACATTATACGAACATTGCCTGTGTATACCATGCAATATATTCCAAAAAACCAGTTAATTGTGTCCCAGATTGAGAATTGCTTTTGGGGATAATGAATTCACGATCCCTTGGACATATTAACCATTTATATGTATGCGAATTATGAATACATTCATGACAGCATTAATCTCTCTCTGATTGCCTCTCCACAATTATGCCAGTGGTGAAAGCACTGTTCGAAAGCAAGAGAAAGCAAAAAGTTCGTTAGCTCTGCCGTCAGTGATTTGAGACCAAAGGAGGCGAATTTGTACGACCATAGTCCACGAATTTTGTATCCACTTTTTATAGCCACTTTCTGTATCCACTTCAATGTTATTGTTTCTTAAAGAAAGGAGTTACTTTTTATAGCCACTCTCTGTATCCGCTTGAATGTTATTGTTTCTTAAAGAAAGGAGTTACTTTTTTACATCCAGATTTTATAGCCACTTTCTATATCCACTTTTTTTATTGTTTCTTAAAGTAGGCAACTTTCATACAAAATAGGTCTGGTCATAATCATATACTATTACTACTTAGCTCTGTCATGCTCGATGGTGGTAATCCGGTATTACTCACGAATAATAAAAGGTAGTTTATGAGTGTATATATATACTGTAAATATTACACACACACACACACACACACACACACACACACACTATATATATATATATATATATATAGTATATATTATATATATATATATATATATATATATATATATATATATATATATATATATATATATATATATATATATATATATATATCTAGGAGGTGAAAAGAGGGGGAATGGCTAATATGTTTAAGTGTCATATATGATAGTAAAGTCACATAGCTCTCCTCGCTTAGAGACAAGAGGTGGTGCACTGCGAGTTCACTTGGAGAAAAAGGTATTTGCTGAACAAGCAACTTGACTCAGAGATCGTTCCCCCGTTTGTGAGGCATGTACATTCGTTTGTACGCTATACAGGCCTACTACTTCAGACGCATTCTTTGTGCGAACGAGATTAGGTCAAGTGGTTGCTCCGAGTGTCGGGAGAAAACGCCTCGAAAAGGTAGGACACATTCTATAAAAACTTAGAAAAAACTGTTAACCATTTGTGAAAAAGAGAGAGAATGTGAAAATACTCTCTTTACGTAAATACTTTGAAAAGAGTGATGTGGGGGATGTCTATATACCTATTATCTTTATTACAGATGGGTCCGATTCCATGGTTGATTAGAAACGGGAATCTCTAACCTGACTAATACGAGACAATAAGACACTTTTGGGTTTGGGAGTGTAACCTCAGTCAAGAGGGTAGAATGTTATCTTACTGGTTTCTTTATGCGTAGACTTGGGTGTTTATGCCATTATGACTTGTTAATCATTTTGTTCTATGTTATAACCAATTGCTTTGGGAAATAAATAGTATTTTTATATTTACGCAATCTTAATAAGCCTCGTGACATCTTACAGACAGGGCACCGTTGGCAACAGGTAAGAGTTCCCAGTTTGTGTAGTTTAGGGGATAAGGGGGGGGCTTACAGTGGTGGCAGCGGTAAAGGCTTTTTATATATTTTTCAAGCTGTAGGTACGCTCCGAAGGGACTGGTGACCAGTTAGAAATAGGGGGTTTCGTCTTTTTTTTGGTAGGAAAAGGGGTTATTAATCATGTCACAGGCAACTCAGGGTCATTACTGCTGATTTGACAGAGAGAAGCTGTTCCTCAGACTTCCTCTCCCAAGCCAAGTCACTTTGATTTCTTGAGATTACGGAGTAAAGGTGTTTAAAAAAACGTGAGGAGGAAAAGTTTATTTTCGACATATTAAAGTGTTTCGCAGTTCGCGCATGTTTGCGGTGTATATGAATTCGGTTTACGGTCATGTGAAGACGTAAGTGTATTTTCGAGTTTTTTTTCTTATTTTTTTCTCTTTTTATATTTTGTGGATTTTCTTTACCCTTTTGTTCTTGTTCATGTTCCTTATATTTGTGTGTGGCGAACTTACCTGAGTAGGATTTTTGCGGCGAGTCACGCCAGAGAGAGAGAGAGAGAGAGAGAGGAGGCGAGTTAGCTCGGAAACATCTTGCATTCTTTTTCTTTTCCTATCCCCTCCTTATTATTATTTTTTTATTGTCATTTTCGTGGGGTTGATTTTGTGATTGGGGACGGGCACGCTTACCTTTTGTTATCCATTATTGGGGGAAAATTTGTGTTGATTTTTCTTGATTGGGTTTAGTGTATATAAATAAATTGATGTTATTGAGATCGGGGAAGTGTAGCGGAAAAAACAGCCTTGGGAAACAAGATAAAATGGAGGATGCTAAACCGACGACGCTACTACATCACGTGACTAACATTTCTGCGGGGGTCAGCCCATTCAAAGGGATAGTGGATGGCGTATTGTCACAGCCTGTAAATATCTTCATAGAAGGGGTTAATAACTATTTAGCGGGAAAGAATATAGTAGACGATGTAGAGGCATTCAGAGAGGCGAAAGCTTTGCTAGATTTCAATAAGGGAGACCTCAGTCATAGGTCAAGGAGTTTCCAATTTACAAAATGTCGTACCTGGACAGACTTGCAAGCATTTTTGAAAACAGCATATGGCTCAAAGGAACACGGAGATATGGTGAGAGACCTTCGAGGTCTTTATAAACTACGGAAAGGCACTAATAGCCTTGTAGAACATAGTTCAAAGCTGTTTGATGCAGTGGCAGATTGGGTAGGAAAATTGAAAAACATCTAAATGGGTTACAGGGGATAATCTCCCTCTAAATAATGTTCATAAACTGATCTATTTTTCCCTGCTCTTACACGAGGTACCCGATGCAATAGTGGATAGCTTTGATGAAAAGGTTGAGCCTACCTCAAACGAAGAATTACTTTATACCCAAATAGATAAACACAGGTCTAAATGTCCCACCGTAGATAGCACAATTTTTAACGGGACAGGCCCGAGGGATAGAATGCAGAGACACGGAACTTTCTCATCGTCTGTGTGCAAAAGTTGAGTATAACAAAAGATCGATCGATCAAAAGCAACAGCAGTTGCGTTGTTTCAACTGCAATAAACCAGGACATCCAAAGAAATTGTGTAGGGTTAAATATTGTGGAATGTGTAAAAGTACTGAGCATTATTGGCAGTCTTGTCCGTCTCGGATACGGAGAGATGCGAGGCCTGCACCTCAAGGTTCTGGTAATTATAATGTGAGAACTTCCCAGGCAGGTCAAACCAGAGGGCAAAGGGATCGGCTAAATTTTTGTAAGCCCGATCAACAAAAAGGGTGCAGGTGATTGGTAAATGCCATTGTGGTCTCGTGGGGGACGCCCAGAGCCCAAGCCTATAGTCTATGGAACAGTAGGGATGCGGATATCCCGTTTTTATAGACACCGGGGCATCAATAAATCTATGGACTATAATTTTTATCAATCCATGTTCTCCAATTACCCTTTGCAACCCTCAATGGAGACTGTGTGTGATGTGCAAGCCCATAGATTAAACACCCTGGGTTGTGTTCAAATACAGTTTGCTCTTCGGTGACAGAGTGTAACAGAACCTTTTTGGTAATAAAAGGAATTGCGTTAGGTAATAAAATCTTGTTGGGTCATCCTGCTTGTAGAAGACAAGATCCATGCGGGGTGCTAATGGATAACAATAGGAAAAATGGGTTATCTATACCATATGGGGACTGAATAGAATGGAGGACATGGAGGTTATTGAAAAGAGGAGAGGTGCTCGGTGGTATTAATGGCGGTGATACGAGTGTTATGGGGAAAGGTAATGTTAAAACACACGTTGATGATATGGGAGATGATTACGGGGGTTCTATCAGAGTTCATAGTGGTAACAATGATACTAACAATGCTGGTGGTGATACTAATATGAATGTATTTCTGATACTAACAATGCTGGGATAATACTGAGGGTGGTAATTTGTATGGGGCGGTGGCAAGGGGAGATACTAACCACAAAGATATAGAGGTGTTTTATTTGAAGATATTATGGTTACTACCAGGTTCAAAGATTATGGTAAAAGTTAAATTGAAGGAAATGAGAAAACCCACAGATGTGTGTGCTATTGAAAACAGCGAAAAGCTCAGAGGAGTTTTAGGCACGGTATCGGTGAACAGTGTATCCAAGAATGGGGTTTTAACGTGGGTAGAGCTATTAAAACTGTAATGATACAGCTAAGAGATACCAGAAAAACACATATATAGTGGATTTCCAAGATTGGAATTGTGATAGTGGTTCGTGGTCTATCGTAGAGGGGAAACATGAGTTTTCGGAGGCAGGAATACAATCAAGGAAACGAACATTCAGAGAACATTTGGCTAATGCGGATTATAGCGAACACGTTGAAGCGATAAGCGGGCTCTTGGCAGAATTTGGGGATACGGTAGCCTTGCAAGGTGATAAATTGGGGTGACTAATGCGTTAGAGCATAAGGTCAATTTGGAGAGCAACTCAAAACCTATTTATATTCCTGCATATCGCATACCTTTCAAAATCAGAGAAACAGGTAGAGAGAGGTTAATAGATGGGAAGAAGAAGGAATCATTAGACCCAGCGTGTCTCCTTACAACTTTCCCTTGTTAGCGGTACCTAAGAAAGATGGTTCGGTCCGTGTATGCGTCCATTTTAGACGTTTAAATGAGAAAACAATCCCTGTCCGCTACCCAGTCGCGTGCATACCAGATCTTTTTGTCGAAATTGGGGGACATAA
>NC_087206.1:3522853-3527004 GCF_015104395.2 Macrobrachium nipponense | reverse complement strand
TACCAACCGACTTAGCGTAAGATTATCGCAAGTCTAACATTACCTCATAGGGCGCCTTATTATACAAGGCAACAGCCCTAATATATATATATATATATATATATATATATATATATATATATATATATATATATATATATATATATATATATAATATTAGTGGTTATATTAATGGGGTTAGTTGGAAAATGTTCAGTTTTATTTCATAGAATTTTTGAGGTCATTGTTTGACAGATGTATGTCCAGGGTTAATTTTTCTTTAATTGACCGATGACGTGACTGACATACTGAAACACCATAAACATCGTTCCCCTAAGCCCAGCAAGACGTCCACCAACTACTGCAGAGATGTGTGCTGCTGATGTTTGCCCATATGCGAGAGTTTCTATGGGTCTCGGGTTCTACGGCGCTTTTGGACTATGGGAGTCGCCAGTTGTCTTCCACGGGGCGACGTATCGCTTTTCTATATTCAACTGTTGTTATAACCCATATACTGGCTGTTCAAAATAATTTGTGATTGACATTGTACTCCCAGAGACGTGCAGTTATTTTTATTATAGTGTTTAATGAGCCGGCCAATGTGTTTTATATGTATAAGCTGTTTTATGTGACCTATGGCTAGGCAGGTGCTAGCAATTCTAGGTGGCTGAGCATCTGTTATATAAAAGAGAGATGTATTAATAATGTTTCAGATACCATTGTAATGTGAGATGCTGTGACTTTCTTAGAATGTAGAAGTAATCGATTTAGTTTCGCCTTAGAGACAGTGCTAGAGGTGACAAGCTTGGGAATGCTGATGTGTCTTTTGGGGTGGAGTGATATCAAAGTTGCTGTCTTAGCAGATCAGTACCTGTCCTGTCGCTATGCACGGGCGATCGCAGAGGTCCCTTTGAAACTGGTTCTAGGCAGTTACCTGGGCCGTGAACATTGTGAGTGAGTTCGTACGTGTGTGCGAGCTTTTCCCCTACAAATGAGAATGTAGGATTACCATGGTGGGAGATCTGTACAAGAGAGGCGAGAAGCCAAAATGGCTTCTTCAACAGTACTTTTATTATAAAGTGATTGTGAATATTGTGTTGAATGGGTAAGCATACTTATTTTAGCAAAAGTGTGGCTTGATTGTCTTTTGAGTATTTGTTTCAAAGATGTTCTATTTCATATGATACTTTGATTTTAATCTTGTGCTTATCGAGATGTTCTCCTGTCTTCTAACAGGCAGTTCTGGAGAAAGGGGAACTGATCTGAGACAAGGGGAACTGACTTGATTACTATGGTGTACTGTACTATGACTATGCCTAATGTTATGGCTAAACTAATGTTAGTTATTTGATTAATTATTGAGGGTTATCTGAGTTATTTGGACTTTGAGTTTAACATTTCATTTAGTCCTTTTGTTAAGAACATGGGTTTATTTAACTAATGCTTTGTTTTTAAATAAATGCATATTTTTGTAATTCATGACTCTGATTCAATTGCCTTCGGTAATGGGGGATGTCGTGGAGAGAGAGAGAGAGAGAGAGAGAGAGAGAGTTTGGAATAGAGAGAGAGAGAGTAGGGGGGGGGGTGGGGCGAGTGTTGCCAGTTTGCCTGCTGCTCTGGTTCATTTCTACCTTTTAAAATGGAAGAACCGAGATCTAGAATCTCGTTATATATATATATATATATATATATATATATATATATATATATATATATATATATATATATATATATATATATATATATATATATATATATATATGTATGCTTAAAATAATCAAGGTAGATGCACGTAACTTCATAAGTAAGCGAATACTACAGGAAATGATAGTCCTGTGGATGATAGTCCTGTGGTATTAGCTTAAATATATATATATATATATATATATATATATATATATATATATATATATATATATATATATATATAGTGAGAGTGCCAATACGTATCTGCAATTAAAATACCTCTATGAGAGGCGGAAGTTGACCCATTACAGGAAACCCAGAGACCTCGTTTTACCCTTAGTGGGAATCCAGGAGGAACCCCCCCCTCCCGTCCCCCCCCCCCACCCCAAACCCCAAACTCTAACCCTACCCTAGACTGTACCTGCTAGACATCAAAAGAGGAAGTTTGGTACACTTATGAATTATGCTCACGGATTAAGACCTAATATGGCTTCCCGTACTGCCGTCAGTGCACCTCATGCGGTGTACTGTAGCCATTATTTAGAGGTTCTTTTCTGGCGTCTCTTCCTTAGGGCCCAAGGTACAACCCCTTTAATTCTTTTTACTGTACCTATATTCGTATTCTCCTAAATGCAAAATGTATTTCCCTTCTGTTTACACCTTTCAAACCTTTATAATCTCCATTTTTCTCTTTCAAGTACCTAGATTCTATATATGGTTTTCTTTCTGGCTTAACAGGGAAGGTTAATATAGTCTCCTCATATTTTACCAGTCAGAACTGCTTATTTTCTCAGATGTAATAAGTGTCAGACGGTTTACAAAAGTGCTGATTTTCTAGAGATGTTAAATAAAAAAAATTGTACACACTTACTTTTACGCAATATATCATAAATTTAAAACACTTAAGAAAACCGGGACGTTGAACAAGTACTTTCGTAGTGTGTTCTACGTTATCAGGTCCACACTGAATGCAGAGGTAGTTGACAGAACCTTATATATTATATTAAAAAATAAAATAAAATGTCAACTGTATTCAGTGTGAACTTGAAAATGTAGAATAAACTAAGAAGGGACTTGTGCAAACTCCTGTTTTCACTCACTTTCGTACGTTTTATGATATTCTCAAGCATACGGACATATATTATACGAATATTGCCTGTGAATACCATACAATATATTTCAAAAAACCAGTTAATTGTGTCCCAGATTGAGAATTGCTTTTGGGGATGATGAATTCACGATCCCTTGGACAAATTAACCATTTTATATGTATGCGAATTATGAATACATTCTTGACAGCATTAATCTCTCTTCTGATTATTTGCCTCTCCACAATTATGCCAGTGGTGAAAGCACTGTACGAATTCGCCTCCTTTGGTCTCGAATCACTGACGACAGAGCTAACGAACTTTTTGCTTTCTCTTGCTTTCGAACAGTGCTTTCACCACTGGCATAATTGTGGAGAGGCAATCAGAGAGAGATTAATGCTGTCATGAATGTATTCATAATTCGCATACATATAAATGGGTAATATGTCCAAGGGATCATGAATTCATAATCCCCAAAAGCAATTCTCAATCTGGGACACAATTAACTGGTTTTTTGGAATATATTGCATGGTATTCACAGTCAATGTTCGTGTAATATATGTCCGCATGCTTGATAATATCCACGAATTTTATATCCACTTTTTGGATAGCCACTTTCTGTATCCACTTCAATGTTATTGTTTCTTAAAGAAAGGGGTTACTTTTTATAGCCAACACTCTGTATCCGCTTAAATGTTATTGTTTCTTAAAGAAAGGAGTTAATTTTGTACATCCAGATTTTATAGCCACTTTCTATATCCACTTTTTTTATTGTTTCTTAAAGTAGGCAACTTTCATACAAAATAGGTCTGGTCATAATCATATACTATTACTACTTAGCTCTGTCATGCTCCGGTATTACTCACAAATAATAAAAGGTAGTTTTTGAATGTATATATATACTGTAAATATTACACACACACACACACTCAATATATATGAATAACTTGATGACGAAGTATATCGTGATGCTATGTATAAATAAAGGTTTTTGCCACGAAGGAAAAAATGAAATAGCGAGATAGCCGAGTACTTTCGGTCTTGTTCCGACCCTTTACTAAGGCGGAACAAGACCGAAAGTACTCGGCTATCTCGCTTTTTTATTATTTCCTTTGTGGCAAAAACCTTTATATATATATATATATATATATATATATATATCTATATATATATATATATATATGTATATAGTATATATATATATATACTATATATATATATATATATATATATATATATATATATATATATATATATATATATATATATACTATATATATATATATAATATATATATATATATATCTATATGTATATATATATATATATATATATCTATATATCTATATATATATAATACTATATATAATATATCTATATATATATATATAACTATAT
>NC_087206.1:3497853-3517853 GCF_015104395.2 Macrobrachium nipponense | reverse complement strand
CATGTAATGACACAGTTAAAAGGAATATCATTGAATCTTGTTTTATCAAGTCAAATAATAGAAATGTTCTAAATTTAAGTCTTGGTTTATTTAAACTTGATGCTTTCATAATGAAAAAAGTTGTAGATAAATATAAGCAACAAAATTAATATATTCAGTTTTTACATGTTTTGGACTGTAAAGATACTTTGTAATTTCGGTTAGGGTCAGAATCTGTTTAAGTTTGTGACCGTGTTGATATCCGATAATCCTGGATTATCCCTTTTAATTTTTACCCTTTTGATAATTAACCATCTGGTATTCCTGATCTTGTTTGTACCTGAGGCCTTCCTCTCCAATTGTACTTAGTAGCTCCTTGACGATGTCTGAATAAAGACGAAAGCGCTTCGATTCCTGACTATCATTTCCCGTGGTATTCGCTTTATTTATGAAGTCACGTGCATCTACTGTGATTTTTTAAGCATATATATATATATATATATATATATATATATATATATATATATATATATATATATATATATATAGAACATCAGCGGACGTAATCATGCTCTGCACTATCATATACAGTGGTGGAATTTCACAGGGACCTCACTGTACAGAGATTCAGGGCTGTATAAACAAAACGCACTGAAAACGTCGTGGAGGTAGAAGTAGAAAGATTAGAAAACCGAACAAAGCTTTAATTAAATAATTACGCACTGAATAATAACGATGTTTTTAAAATAGTCTTTAAAATATCATGTAGAGCTCAAAAGTGGATAGGTTTTAAAAATTTTTAAAATGGGTCTTAATTTTCACCACACAAATTTTAAAGAGATGAATTCGCCACAGTCAGATGGTGTTACTCTCGCCAGCTGTAACCATCGTATATTTGAGAACCACACAACCATTTTTCAATCCGAAATGAGAGAGAGAGAGAGAGAGAGAGAGAGAGAGAGAGAGAGAGAGTAGGGTACGAACTGGTCGCATGAATATGAATGAATGAGACGGAAAACAGGGTACGCGTCAACGGGATGAAAGGAGAAAGTGAGATGACGATAAAAACGAGAATTCTGGAGCCGGGAATCCGAGGCTTTTAAATCCTCGTACGAAACGAGAAGAAGAAGAAGAAGAAGAAGAAAAAGAAGGACAAAGAAGAAGAAGGAGGAGGAGGAGGAGGAGGAGGAGGAGGAGGAGGAGGAGGAGGAGGAGGAGGAGGCAGTCGTTGTTTTCGAAGCGAGATGTGACGTGGAGACTGTGACATATGAAACGGAATCTCCTAAAAAGGGAAAAACACAGACAAGCCAAAGTTTCTTGACTTTTTGGGGAGGACAGACAGACAGACAGCCGTGGTAAAGATACAATTGAAACAGGTTATTTACGTATAAATGGACGTGTTTTGCTTTATCTTCTTCGCCCGACTTCCAAAAGGATTAGAATTGGAAAAATTTCCATCGAAACTGTGGAAACAGTTTTCGCCTGGCGCTCTCGAGTGTTATCAAAAATATTTCTTGTTATATATACATACTTTCCCTTTTAAGTTGAAGCATCTTGTGGGTGCTTCCATATTGCAGCAAAACATCTCAAACAGTGCCAGAAACATATCACATTCTCATCACGAATAGGTTGAATACAAGTCAGCCATTTTTTCCAGTTCTTGCTGGTTGAAGGCCAACGTTTTCTTGCATTTAAAATGCAAAAATCCCTGTGTATCAGGAACCTTCAAAAAACACCGGAAATTAAAACCTACTCGGGGGAGTAGCCTACAAAATTCTTTGTTGTTGTTGTTATTATTGTTCTTGTTGTTGTTGGGGGTAGGAAAGGTCTATGGACAAAGACTATAAAAAGGTCTGGAAAAGGTGTTTCACGTTGAGTCAAAGATACAGGAACTTCAGGATAGGATATTCATGATTTATTTATTAGAATGAAAATGTAGAAAATAGATAATGTGCAGTTAAATAGTACAGAGCAATTATTTCTAAAAAAAAATATAACTTATTTATTTTAATTTTCTCTGGTGAAAACGCTCTACTTGACCGTGGATCTTAGCATGCGCCCCGAGTAAGCTGCAGGTCGGATCACGCCATGTCTTTTAGTTTCAAGCAGAAATCATAATATTTAGATCTATAGGTATTAAAAGCATTGTGGCTCCAAATATAATGCTTTAGATCTTTGTTAACTTAAAAGCTGGTGTGATTGGATATGAACTGTTTGATATCTGAGACATATTCTTCCCTTAAGTGGCCTGGGGCGTTCAGCAGGTCATACAAATAAGGTCAAATAAGAGTGTATTTGTTAAAGTCATGAACTTTTCTAATATCTGAGACATATTCTTCCCTTAATCAAGTAACCTGGGGCGTTACTATGAGATTCAGGGTCCTCTCGTAACACGGTTTTTCCGCAATAGCTTTTTATCTATGCATTTCATAATATAACGCTTATTCAGAATACATATTATATCAACACATAAATTTTGAGTGTATTCTGCACTACGTAGGTTGTAATAAATTTTGGTACTTATAATGTAAAAGTGACCTTTTTTGAAGACGGGCCAACTTACTCAGAGAAAAGGTTTCGAACGCACTCGTTACGTAACTTATGACAAGCATTTTCTTCCCTCTTTCTCGATGGATTGATTGGCTATACGTAACGAAGGCTAAATCTCTGGCAACAATGACATACAATTTAAATACAAGCAAAGCAGCTACACCTTTATGAACTCTGGAACCTCTCCACTGATAATTGTCATAATGAAAAAAACCAACAAAATATGTTGAATAAATACAAAAAACACTTCGATTATTAGTCTAACTCCCAAATAAGTTTCCAGAGAAATTACAGTCTACTTTATAGGTCACAATCAGATTGACAAGATGTAGGGAATAGTTGGTAACTATCAAGAACATAGTAGACAAGCTTATTGGATAACTGCTATATCCAATGTCAAGCAATTTTTATTTATTGGCTATCTACCTATTTACTGAAAAAAAATAGCCGGTACCGTATATTGGCTTGAAACCTTCACCATAATTATCGTCAGAATGGTGACTTCATGAGGCTCCACCCACTTTCGCCTCGTTATAATTCAGGATAACACTGAAGGCTACCATGGGCATTGTTGGATTAGAAAATTTAACTTCTGGCTATAAAAACTAACTTCTCGAGTAGTTGTAAGAAGTGCTAAATGATCCTCAAGGGATCCCAGCAGTTGGCCTAAACGTTTAATTCATGTATATTACTGCTATACTGTTGCGGCACTACTGCTACAGTAGTATTACTACGCTAGCAGATACCCCACCACATCTATGTATCGTTCCGCCATTCGTAAAGTCTTTGGGTTTCAGAGCCGATGGAATTTCTGTCTGGGTGGATGGGTGGGGCAACATTTAGTCAAAAGGTGTTTGTTTACCTTGCTTACGTAATGAATGTTTTTCGACTCTTGGCTCGTAATCATTGGCCATGGCGTCGGCTAGAGCAGTTTACTCTATAAAAATCAAAAACTATCGGGTTTAGGTTATTAATAATGCTGACAAAATTTGTGTGTGTTGTAAAAATATACATATGTCAACTTTCAGCTACATCCGATGCTTTGACAAGGAGCAAAGTCCAAAAAACCGTGTTACAGAGACCCTGAATCTCATAGTAGTAGATCATACAAATAAGGTCAAATAAGAGTGTATTTGTTAAAGTCATGAATTATCTAACTTCTGAGACGTTCTTCCCTTAAGTGACCTGGGGCGTTCAGCAGGTCATACAAATAAGTCAAATAAAAGCATAGTAGATAAAGTAATTAATTTCACTATGAAAGTTGAACTTTTTTTTGTTTTTATTTATTTCGTTTAATAAAATACTTAAGACTAAAATTCATCATGGAAGAAAACCACCGCCTTAGTCAATCTGCAAAAAACGATATACCAAGTCCCTTTTAAACTGAAACATTCAAAACACATTTTGATTAATTAAAAAAAAAAAAAAAAAAAAAAAAAAAAAAAAAAAAAAAAAAAAAAAAAAAAAAAAACAAATTAAAAAAAAAAAAAAAAAAAAAAAAAAAAAAAAAAAAATTTTGGCAGCGCGCGTCGAAGGCAGAAATCGTGAAAAATGTCATATATTGGATTAGTTTGCATTCGTAAACGGTTAACAGAATTGGGGACGGAATTGCCAAGTCCAAAAGCCGAGTATTTCTGAGTTTAATCTCTGTCTGATTCAGAAGATTAAACTTGATTGGCTTTGTTTTACGAGCTGTGCTTGCACATGAGTTATTATTATTATTATTATTATTATTATTTATTATTTCTTATTATTATTATTATTATTTTTTTTTGCTCTATCACAGTCCTCCAATTCGACTGGGGGTGGAATTTATAGTGTGGGGTTCCGGGTTGCATCCTGCCTCCTTAGGAGTCCATCACTCTTCTTACTATGTGAGGCCGTTTCTAGGATCACACTCTTCTGCATGAGTCCTGGAGCTACTTCAGCGTCTAGTTTTTTCGTAGATTCCTTTTCAGGGATCTTGGGATCGTGCCTAGTGCTCCTATGATTGATGGGTACGATTTCCACTGGCATATCCCATATCCTTCTTATTTCTATTTTCAGATCTTGATACTTATCCATTTTTTCCCTCTCTTTCTCTTCAACCCTGGTTGTCCCTGGTATTGCGACATCATGAGTGATACTTTCTTCTTGACTTTGTCAATCAACGTCACGTCTGGTCTGTTTGCACGTATCACCCTATCCGTTCTGATACCATAGTCCCAGAGGATCTTTGCCTGATCGTTTTCTATCACTCCCTCAGGTTGGTGCTCGTACCACTTATTACTGCAAAGGTAGCTGATGTTTCTTGCACAGGCTCCAGTGGAGGGCTTTTGCCTCCACTGGAGCCTTATTATTATTATTATTATTATTATTATTATTATTATTATTATTATTATTATTATTATTATTATTTTTAGCCATAAACACACACTATATATTTACATATATTTATAATGTATGTATAATATATATATATATATATATATATATATATATATATATATATATCTATATATATAATATATATATCTTATATAAACTTCGCAGTTCCTAAGTCATCATCAATTGATTTTACTTTAAAATGTCAATGAATAACCTCGGAAAAATCAAACTCACTCTCTCTCAACTCAACTCAACTCGAACATTCCGAAGAGTGAATTAGTAGTAGTCGCTCATATGGCGTTCCTCAAAGAGTTCCCCAACTTTCACCGACATTATCCCATTTGGAGAGAGAGAGAGAGAGAGAGAGAGAGAGAGAGAGAGAGAGAGAGAGAGAGAAAACTACTTCCCAGCAGAAGTTCGAGCTCCGTAACTTTTCCTATTAAGGAATTACACAGTGGTTTGACTGCGTTCATACAGTTCCTGCCTGTGCATTCATATTATGCCTTGGAGTTTGTAATCTTGCGTTTATTTTGTCTCGTCTTCAATTCGTGTGCGCGCGTGCGCGCGTGTGTATATGTGTATATATATATATATATATATATATATATATAAAATTTATATATGTGTATATGTATATATATATATATATATATATATATATATATATATATATATATATATATATATATCATCATATTATATATAGAGTCTTTGAGTACATGTGCCTGCGTTAAGAGAGAGAGAGAGAGAGAGAGAGAGAGAGAGAGAGAGAGAGAGAGACCTTGTCAACCATCTATCAAATTGCTGTTCTCCAACTCGCTTCCAATAACTTAATAATTTCATACCACATTGGCCTTATGCCAACATGTGATCTTGCTTGTAGTACAAGCACGTCGTAAGAAAATACGGTAAATAATATAAATATATATAATATATATATATATATATATATATATATATTATATATATATATGTATATGCTATGATTTTAACTCTCAGAGTTTCGTAATTAATTAGAAATTATCAGGAACGGGAATTTTCCCAATTCTCTCTCTCTCTCTCTCTCTCTCTCTCTCTCTCTCTCTCTCTCTCTCTCTCTCTCTCTCTCATATTATTCCCATTTCCTCTCTTCACACAATCTTGCGTAATCTTTGCCAGGTCTTTTCTTTTTTAATTTTTACCAATTCGTAGTTTTTTTTCTCTTGATATGTCAGACCACATTACAGCTAATTACAAATTACCGTATTCCTCTCATATTCCCCCTATTTCAGCAATTCTACATTTGGGCTGATTTTTAAATTGACACCTTGGGCAACCTAGGAAGATAAAGATGGAAATGTATTATAATATTAGTGAAGCTCTCTGCCTTATTAGTTCTACCTAGCTTCGTATTCACCTTAATTCTCCATAATTCATGAAGCTCTTTCTTTTTCACATTATTCATACAATTCATGAAGCTCCCAGGCTTATTTGTAACTTTATCGTAAAAGCTATCGTCTGCAACATTAAATATCCTTTTTAATCAATCACTCTACAGCAATCATCTCCAATAACGTTTCTTTCCGGCTGAAGATCATCGTCCAACTTCTTGCGATTATTTCCTCGCGCGCGTGGCAAAACCTTTTCCTCGTTCGCGCATGCGCATACACTCTAGTCTTTATCCCATCAATCTTTCCGTGCCAGTTCGCACGCGTGCATTATGACTTCGTTAAGATGCTCGTCCGAATGGAGAAGAGTATCAAGGCGTGTAGTTTGTTTCTCCTGGGTGGAAATGGTTTGTTGAATGCGATACGGACAATTGAGCGAGCCAATGGGACGGGAGAGATTCGCTTGTACGCGAATTCTTGCATGCCAGTGCGCTCGGTTGCTTGTGTTTGTTATTGTGTCGTGACTGTTACTTAAAAGAGAGAGAGAGAGAGAGAGAGAGAGAGAGAGTATAATCTCTCAGTGACAGACAAAGAGGTTAAGGGGTGTGTAAGTAGATACAAAATGTGGTTAAAACAAAATAAAAAAGTAGAAACTAAAATAACTCGCGTATTAAGACATTCTCTCTCTCTCTCTCTCTCTCTCTCTCTCTCTCTCTCTCTCTCTCTCTCTCTCTCTCCTAAACTTTAATTTTCCATTTTTCACTTTTGTATGTAGCTGTCTTATTCCACCTTGTACCCGCCTATCTTTCTCTCTCTCTCTCTCTCTCTCTCTCTCACCTAATCACTTTGTTAATTCTCCAATTTTCACTTTTTTATGTACTGTCATATTCCATCCCCCCAACCTCCCACCTCTCTCTCTCTCTCTCTCTCTCTCTCCCCAAATGCATTAATCCCTGGCCTTCCATTTGAGTCGACATGCAAAGTTGAATTGATAACCAGCTACGCATCGCCACACCAGCGATGACGCAACGTCATCTGTCACAGGGCACCGAGTATTAGTAATTGCTTTCCAATCGGGTGAACGTTCTATTCCTGACGATTAGGAATTGACGGGAATCGCCATCATCATCATGATGGTGATAAGACATTTAAAGTCGTTTTTAATACGTAAGTTACGTGGAAAATGAGTTACACGGATTAGTATTATCTGTACGAGCAGGTTTTACTGTGCATTCACAGTGTCCCCCTAATGATTTTGTCTAGAATTCTTTTAAACTCTTCCACACTGTTGCAATTTACAACTTCTGGTGGCAGTTTATTCCACGTGTCACATATCTTGTTATAAAGAAGTCAGAGAGAGAGAGAGAGAGAGTGAGAGACGAGAGAGAGAGAGACCTTACAGACCTTACAGACCTTACATCTTGTTCGGGTTGCCCCAGGTCCCTCAGTGTGAGGCACCTCTAATGTCTACCAGAGAGTTGCTAGTACATCTTCCGGTATATTTTGCATCTTCCAATCTTGGATGGTCTGGGATGCAGTTTAGATATTTGTCGAGCTTATTCTTAACACATCTACGCTCACTCCTGATATATTCCTCAGATGAGCTGGCAACGCATTGAATAGACGCTGCATTATCGATGCTGGTGCGTAGTGGATTAATGTCCTGTGTGCTTTCCTTATTTTTCCTGGTATATTTTTGGGCACTATTAATCTACCTCTGCTTGCTCTTTCTGATATTTTTAGTTCCATGATATTTTCTGCTATTCCTTCTATCTGTTTCCATGCCTGAATTATCATGTAGCGTTCTCTTCTCCTTTCCAGACTATATAATTTTAAGAATTGTAGTCTTTCCCAGTAGTCTAGGTCTTTAACTTCTTCTATTCTAGCTGTAAAGGACCTTTGTACACTCTCTATTTGTGCAATATCCTTTTGATAGTGTGGGTACCATATCATATTGCAATATTCAAGTGGACTACGAACATATGTTTTATAAAGCATATCATGTGTTCAGCTTTTCTTGTTGAAGTGCCGTAACAACATTCCCATTTTTGCTTTACATTTTGCCAACAGAGTTGCTATTTGATCATTGCTAACATGTTCCTATTCATCATCACACCAAGGTCTTAACTGCTTCCTTATTTGTGATGGTCTCATTATTAGGTCCCTTATATGCATATAGCTTTCTTTCTCTGTCTCCATAATTTATTGATTCAAATTTATCAGAGTTAAATACCATCCTATTTACCTCTGCCCAATCATATACTTTGTTAAGGTCTCTTTGTAGAGCGTTCCTATCTTCATCACAAGTAATTTCTCTACTTATTCTTGTGTCATCTGCGAAACTACTCACTACCGAATCCTTAACATTATTGTCTATGTCTTCAATCATAATAACAAACAGTATTGCAGCTAACACCGTACCTTGCGGCACACCGGATATTACCTTGGCTTCATCCTGATTTCTCGTCGTTTTGCAATAACTATCTGTTTTCTGTTGTGTAAAAATCTTTAACCATCTTTCCTACTTTATCACGATATTGTGTTTTCTAATTTTCCTTCGCTAATATTATTATGGTCTACTTTATCAAAAGCTTTTTGCAAAGTCTAAATAAACCACATCTGTTTCATTTCCGCTTTTCATATTTTGAATATGTTTTCACGGTGGACTAACAGTTGGGTTTGTGTACTTTTTCCGGGTACGAAACCATGTTGTCCTTTATTAAACAAATTATTTTTTATTAAATGTTTCATAATATTTTTCTTCATTACCCTTTCATACACTTCATTATATGTGATGTTAGACTCACAGGCCTATAATTACTTGCCTCTAGTCTTGATCCACTTTTGAAAGTAGGGGTAATAAATACGCTAATTTGTGCTCATCATATATCTTGCCTGTATCTACACTTTGTCTTAATATATTGCAAGTGGCTTTGCGATAGAATGAACTACTTTCTTTAACAAAATAGCAGGAATTCCATCAGGCCCTGCAGCAGCTCCATTTTTAATTTCATTAATAGCCTGCACAATATCAGCTTCATTAATATCTATGTCAGCTAAATATTCACTATTTTTCATCCCTTACTTCTATATCATTATCTTCATTATCTATTCTAGGGGTGAATTCTCTCTTATATCGTCTGCCAGTATGTTTGCAAATTTCCTTTTTTTCATTCGTTAATCTCCCTTCAATTCTCAGAGGGCCTATTTCTATTCTTCTTTTATTCATCTTCTTCGCATATGAGTATAATAGTTTGGGGTTTTGCTTGATATTTAATAGGGTTTTTTCTTCCAAGTCCCGTTTTTTAATTTTCTTTTGTCATTGTATAATCTTTTTTTCTGCATTTTCTATCTTACTTTTTAGTTCTATAACTTTCCATGCATTTTTTTCTTTTGCAAGACCTTTTTTCCACTTTCTGATTTTCTGGAACAAGAATTCTTCTGTCTCTTGGTATGCATGAATGATGTTTACTTTTCTTCTTCGGTATATATTTTTCCTATTCTATTTCTCCAATATTTTATATATATCTCCGTATTTACCCTTATGTCATCACTTACGAAAATGTTATCCCAATCTTTGTTTAATTCTTCATTATTTCTGACCATTTTATATTTTTACTGTAGAAGTTGTATTTTCCATATCCTTCCCACTTTTCATTTCTTGCTTATCTCTATTTTCACTTGCTTTGGAATGAACTGTTAATTCTATGACATTATGGTCTGAAATACTCGCATTATAAACTATTATTTCTTTAACATAATTCATCTCGTTCACAAATACTAGTCTAAAGTATTTTCCTTTCTTGTTGGCAGGTGATTTATTTGTTGAATGTTGTATTCTAGTAGATACTAATAGCTTTTCAAATTGCCTCTTATCTTCTGCCACTACTATTACTCTCTTTTTTATATGTATAAGTACAACCACAATCTCCTATTCGTTCTTTCCATTCTACGAAAGGAAAGTTGAAGTCACCAGATGGAGAATAGTCCGTCCTTGTGATTTCTACATATATCATCTGATTTTTCAATTATTAAGTCAACTCTTTAGTATTAGGAGGGTTTCTATATATTACTATGTTCATCAATTTTTCAGATTCAAATTCTACCGCTATTAGTTCACATTCTGAGTTACTATATTTCTCATATATTTTTCCTTGTTTTTTGTCTTTCCCATATATTGCGGTTTCCCCTTGATTCCTATTTTTTTCTATCTGATCTATAAGTTTGGAACCCTTTTATTTGATCATCATTCCCAGTCTCTTGGAATACCAGGTTTCACTTATATTCATTATATCTATTTTCTTTTCATTTTGGGTTAGTTCTTCTAAGTACTCTATTTTTCTTTTGAGTTACTCGTAACTAAACCCTGCGCATTCATCACTATGATGGTTTGCGTGTTTTCTCCTTCATTTAATACTGATAGTAATAAGGATTTTCCCATGTCTCTTTCCTGTTCTGGTATGTTGTTCTTTTTTTTTCATTTCCAGAAATTCTGACATTAAAAAATCCAACTTTTCCATAATATTTGATCTTCCTTCATCATAATTATTCATTTTGTGTCTGAATCTGCAATTTTCTCCTTTTGTTTCTCTGCAATATCCTCTTGCATAATAAATACAGTTATTATCTCTTGAGTAGTAATTTCGGAGCTGATGCTTTGAAATTTCTTTTGCTGACACCTCTGCATATCTCATTGGTGGTTTGCTTTTCTCTTTTACCTGATATTCTTGATTTCTCTCTTTATTTGTTTCTTTCTTATTTTGGATTTTATTACTTGGTTGGTTATTTATTTGATTATGATTCATGGCTACAGGGTGCATATATTTGCATTTTTGTCGAACTTACATCCTTTTCCTTCCTTTCTTTTAGGTTTTTACATATTTTTGGATGCAGATCTCTGCATCATCCCATATCCATCTAAGTATGCACATTTACCATATATTTCATAGTTTGACATATCTTAGGATGTTTGTAGTAAACATCTTTCTCCAAATCTGCAATTCCCTCTTTTCAAAAGGTTGCAGATTTGTCTTTTCTTGTACTATTTTTTTCCTACTTTCCCCCGTCATTGTATAGATTCTGGGTAAAGAGCCCCTCTTCGGGATTTGCTTTTCTGTTGTCATATCGTAAATTTTTTATTTCTTCGTAGGTATGCTGCTTTATTGCCTCATATTGAGAGAGAGAGAGAGAGAGAGATAAACTAAAAACTGAAGATTTGATTGAGTATAACACAGAAAACAGCAGACCACAGAGAGAGAGAGAGATGAGAGAGAGAGAGAGAGAATTGACAACAAAGCAGACACTGAAACGAGAGAGGGGGAGAGGTGGGAGGGACGGAGAGAGAGAATAGGGAGGGAGAGAGAGAGAGAGGGGGGAGAGAGAGAGAGGGGGGGGGGAGAGGGAGATAGAGAGCACAGAATCTCTCAGTAACACAGACATGAAGCTTTACGGGAATAAACAGAGAAACTATACATAAGTTAAAAAAAAATCAAAAAAAAAAAGAAATATTTGGACAGGATACACACACACACACTTATTTGAAATATTACAAATTTGACTCGTATACAATTACGTATACATGTGTGTCATTTTCCCAGCAGCAGTCACACAACATCGACCACTGATATACATCCTCCAAGCCCCGAGTTGCCGTTCGACCATCGGCGATGCCACACAAACATCCGAGTAGGGTTAGCCATTGTTGACTCAGGATCCCCAACAGGATTATTAGTGTTTACCGAGGACCTCAAATGAAGAGGCCCTCCCCCTCGTCCTTTGGGGTGAAGAGGAGTGAGCAAATTATATCTCCTCGTGGTGAGGGGAAACGGTCACGACTAATGGTTAAAGGGGAATAATAGTAATTATCGTTAGTTATGTTTAAATGGGAGTGGTAAGATGGAGGACTGAATGGAGGCGTAACATCGTCTAGTGAGGCTGTCCACGTAGTTAATGACAGTCTGTACATAAATAAAAAATATTGGAATATGATGGCGTCGCTGTCTGATTAAGGTTCAATTTCCTCCGAGCGTTGGTTTGTTTCTTTTAAAAACAGCTAAAGGGCTTCGCCAAAGGGCGCCCAACCCAAAGACATCCACCTGCTTTCGTGAGATCTTAAAGGGGTTGTTGCGTCATTTTCCCAAGATGGCGTCGTCTTCAGTCTGATTGTTTGATGTCAACACCTGGAACTTAGTAAAACTGTGTTGACATTCAACACTCGAACTGGAGACGCAATGTGAGGAAGACGAAGAAAACTCGTCCTTGAAAACATCTTAATGAGGGAAGGCTGCAGGTTATGAGACCCACAGAGAAGTATATTCATGTTTGACTATCGAAAGCAACTCGATGAATTGGAGTCCGGAAGATATGAAAATGAATTATTCAACAGGAGATTGCGATCAAGTATATATGTATTTGTGTACACACACACACAAACATTCGTGTAACTCTGTAACAACGTTGGTAAGTGACTTCTCTCTCTCTCTCTCTCTCTCTCTCTCTCTCTCTCTCTCTCTCTCATTTCTTCTCTTTATTTAACCAGACTGTTAGTCATCATTTTTCAGCTCTTTATTTATATAGGTGTTTTAACTCTCTCTCTCTCTCTCTCTCTCTCTCTCTCTCTCTCTCTTAATTTCTGCTCTTCACTGACCTACGAATTCTGCAAATCCTAAACTTTTTCAGTTCTTATATTGCTTTTATTTTAACCCACCCAACCTGCCTCTCTCTCTCTCTCTCTCTCTCTCTCTCTCTCTCTCTCTCTCTCTCTCCGACGCGCATATATCCATATATATGCAAATGACGGCAATGTACCCAATGTGAACTGGAACGCAAAATTAAATATAACATCCTGTTCCATTTTTCGTTCTTGGTCTTGGTACAAAACCCGCAAACACTAGTTCCTTGTTCATCATCAATATACATTTCAAAGTTTCATTAATATCAAGACGACTCTCCTAAGGTCCCGGTGTTAGTTATTATTATTATTATTATTATTATTATTATTATTATTATTATATTAATTATTATTTTATTATTATTATTCAGAAGATGGACCATTGACTTCGAATTAGAGTTTCCAAAGAATATGGCGTTCGCTTTGAGAGGAGTAACCCAAGATAACTGGACATCCATGAAGAAAAGAAATTAGTTATAGAAGAGAAAAATTGATATAATAATAAATCTGACCTGTGCTGTTTTGTTTACCCAGAGAGAATAGGGAAGGCAAGAAGGAAGGAAATATTATATTCAGGGGTCTTCGAGGATCGGAGCGACTGGAGGTTTCAAAGTCTTGGATCAATCAACTCAGTTCCAGAGGTAGAAAAAAAGATCTTTTAAGAACCACAAATGTTGCAGTGCATAAGATAGAAATCCCTGTGTGTGTGTGTGGGTGTGGTTTATGAATATGGTATTGATTCTAATTTTCTCCCACAATAGGAAAGAGAGAGACCACAGAAGGTCTAACACAGAGAGAGAGAGAGTGTCGGGTGGGGGGTGGGGGGTGGGGGGTGTTGTAGGGTAGGAGCACAGGTCTGATAGAGAGAGAGAGAGAGAGAGAGGAGAGAATGAGAGATTTGAGAGAGAGAGAGATGAGGAGAAAAGTCTTTAATATCCCTTTTACAACTAATTTAACACACCCACAGAGAGAGAGAGAGAGAGAGAGGAGAGAGAGAGAGAGTGAGGGTCTTTAATATCCCTTTCAACAAATAAAAAGAAACACTTGTTGTGTGTGTGTGTGAGAGAGAGAGAGAGATAGATAGATGTGAGTAAGAACAAATCTTTAATACCCTTACAACCGAAACTCCACATAGAGAGAGAGAGAGAGAGGAGAGAGAGAGAGAGAAGAGAGACGCAATTGTTCAATTGGACTCCCCATTTTGGAAAGGCACAGATTAGATATAACACAAGAATCACTAACCACCAGTAACAGACCTGACAAGTACTATGTAGAAAATAACACAATCGACATAAAAAAGTATATATCCGATCACGAAATCTTTTTCCCACCCAGATTCGAGGTGTCAAGAGAAACTGGCAATTTCCGAACCCGAAAAAATACAGAACCCAACAGGAACCAAACCCCGTGACAATGAAACCCACGGGGGTTGGGGGTCGGTGGGGGGAGAATTTCCATGCGCTTATCTTTACATATATTCACGCACCACTAGACTCACAGTGACGTGGGTATGATATCTCTCGTAAACCACCGACCGAAAAAGTGGATTAGGTCTACCCTGTGTATTGTGTATTTCGGTATGACAGTCACGGGACGGTTGGAAAGAGCGTTGGTATATTGAAGTGTCAATGTTGCATACAGAATTGTGTATATACACCGCTTTCTGATTCAGGCATCGCGAGACGATTGATTCATTGTGTACTGAAACTGCCGTTGCATTATCTAGGTTATTGAATACTTGTGTTTTGTCTAAAGGGATGAAGGGGATCTTACGATGTGTAATAAAATTCTGGTCTTGATTTTTAAATTTTTTTATCTTTTTATTAAAGGTTTGCTACCATATTTTTTCTTTTGCAATTATGTACTCTCTGTAAAAGAAAACTATTGAGATGGCCTCGTCTGTCCTTCCGCACTTTTTCTGTCCGCCCTCAGATCTTAAAAACTACTGAGGCTAGAGGGCTGCAAATTGGTATGTTGATCATCCACCCTCCAATCATCAAACATACCAAATTGCAGCCCTCTAGCCTCAGTAGTTTTTTTTTTTTTTTTAAGGTTAAAGTTAGTCATGATCGTGCTTCTGGCAACGCAACAACACACACCAGCAAAAGACATCTATTTTTCGTGGCCATGGTTATACGCTATACAGAAAAACTCCATTGCTCCGTAGAAACTCCTGCGTATTTCTGTACTGGTTTTATCTTCCCGTTCCATTACGGTTGTTCCGTGATCAAATTCCACCACGGTACCCCTCCTGTTTCTCTCTTGTACCCACCCACACCCCCCTCAACCCCCTTTCCGAAGACGGCCTAACACCCCACGGCCAAGTTGCAATGAAGCTATCTATATGCAACGTATACATAGCAATTAACCAATCATAACGCTAGTGTGAATTTCAGCCAATCAGGACCTGACACGTGTCAGATTGAGATTCGTCACCTTTGTGCATAATGGATGCCTTCTCTCGGTGACCTGGTACAGACTCTAGGCTTAATTTCTATTTACCTTGTTGATTGCTAGTTTACTCTATAAGTCACATCTGTACGGTACAAACAGACTATTGATGACTATTTAAGCCTCTCCTAAGTTCCTCTAAGCTCTCCTAAGCTAAACTAAGCTCTGTTAAGCTAGACCCAAGGTCTCACCAGCTAACCCTAAATTTTCTTGAGTTGGCTCTAAGCTGGCTCTAAGCTCTCTTTAAGCTGGCTCTAAGTTATCCTCAGCTGGCCCTGAGCTTTTCTAAGGTGATCCTAAGCAATCCTAAGCTTTGATGCAAGCTCTCCTGAGCTGGCCCTTAAGTTCACTTAAGCTGCTGGGTATATGCTGTCTCAATTTGGGCCTCCTGAGCTCTCCTAAGCTGGTCTTCAGCTCTCATAAGCTGACCCTAAGCTCTCACGAACTGATTTGAAGCCCTCCTAAGCTGGCCTTAAAATATTTTGCTTCGGTAATTTTTCGGAGTCAAATTTGAATATTTTATGTAATAAGTTTTACAGATAACTAGATATTGATTTAAAAACTCGGTTTGCACTGTAACCTATTAAGTAATCATTTAAGTAATTATTTAAGTAATACTTGACGTAATACTTGAATCAAAAGTGTTGCTAATGTCCTGGGAGGAAATTTACTGTGTGAATCAAATATATTCTATAAAGAAGTAACTATAATATAAGTGAGTTATATATTTATAGAGACTGTATATGTATATATATACATGTATATATATATATATATATATGTATATATATATAATATATATATATATAACCATAGAATTTTTAACATTACTATAAATAAAGATTTCCAAACATTCGTTTACTCCACAATTTACAAAACAAAAATTTAAACAGATCAGCAAAACTACCTCATTTTGTCGAGATCATTCTGAAAACTGATGAATATAAAACATAACAAATCACCTTTTTTATTTAACGGCGTTCCCGGAATGGAAGATAATTACTGACTGATGATTGTATCGAGTTTCCCACTCGAATTACAATCCGTTATAATTAGAGTTATAAACCGTGACGCTGCCTTATTCAAATGCAACTTCAAGCCGATGGTTTCCCAGTCTCAGATTTATTAGAAGCCATTAATGTCAGGCAGATACGAAGAGTAATCTTGATCATTCGTTTAGAATTGCTTATCTCGTCGAATTTATGCTAGTTTATCTGCATACGACTTTGACTGCAGGGTTGTTATGTTGTTATTGCGTGGGTGGTACATTGAAAACATGTGTACGTACTGCATGTGCATATATAGGTATAATGTATATATCATATATACTTACATATATATATATATATATATATATATATATACATATATATATATATATATATATATATATATATATATCTATCTATCTATCTATCTATCTATCTATCATATAGATACATATATATGTATATATATATATATATATATATATATATATAGATATATATATATATATATATATATATATATGTATATATATACTATAGTGTCCACTAAAATTCATGGTACAATTTGAAACGCTTTCGGCTTCGTAACCATACCTGATAGAATTTTCTCTTTCTCTCACCTACAAATTGAAGATGAGGACAAATGCATAAAATCTATAGCTATTCAGTCGGTGGATGCTCATCCATATCTCGCATCTCTCTCATCTCTCTCTCTCTCTCTCTCTCTCTCTCTCTCTAGTACTACTATGAGATTCAGGGTCTCTGTAACACGGTTCTTTGGACTTTGCTCTCCTTGTCAAAGCATCGGATGTAGCTGAAAGTTGACATATGTTATATTTTGCAACCACACACAAATTTTGTCAGCATTATCAATAATCTAAACCCAATAGTTTAATTTTTATAGAGTAAAAATGATTTAGCCGACGCCATGGCCAATGATTACGAGCCAAGAGTCGAAAAACATTCATTACGTAAGCAACGTAAACACCTTTGACAAAATGTTGCCCCGCCCATTCACCAAACAGAAACTCCATCGGCTCTGAAACCCAAAGACTTTATGAATGGCGGAACGATACATAGATATGGGTGGGGTATCAGTGCTAGCGTAGTAATACTACTGTAGCAGTAGTGCCGCAGCAGTATAGCATAATATACATGAATTAAACGTTTAGGCCAACTGCTGGGATCCTTGAGGATAATTTAGCACTTCTTACAACTACTGCAGATTAGTTAGTAGCCAGAAGTTAAATTTTCTAATCCAAACAATGCTCATGGTAGCCTTCAGTGTTAACCTGAATTATAACGAGGCGAAAGTGGGTGGAGCTCATGAAGTCATCATTCTGACGATAATTATTGGTGAAGGTTTAAAGCCAAACTACGGTACCGGCTATTTTTTCAGTAAATAGGTAGATAGCCAATAAATAAAAATTACTTGACATTGGATATAGCAGTTATCAAATCAAGCTTGTCTACTATGTTTTTGGTAATTACCAACTATTCCCTACATCTTGTCAATCTGATTGTGACCAATAAAGTAGACTGTAATTTCTTAGGAAACCTATTTTGGGAGTTAGACTAATAATCGAAGTGTTTTGTATTTATTAACATAGTTAGTTGGTTTGTTCATTATGAAACAATTATCAGTGGAGAGGTTCCAGAGTTCATAAAGGTGCGCTGCTTTGCTTGTATTTAAATTTGTTTATCATTGTTGCCAGAGGTATAGCCTTTCTTACGTATAGCCAATCATCCATCGAGAAAGAGGGAAGAAATGCTGTCATAAGTTACGTAACGAGTGCGTTTGAAACTTTTCTCTGAGTAAGTTGGCCCGTCTTCAAAAAAGTCACTTTTACATTATAAGTACCAAATTTATTCAACCTACGTAATGCAGAATACACTCAAAATTTATGTGATATATAATATGTATTCTGAATAGCGTTATATTTATGAAATGCATAGATAAAAAGTTATTGCGAAAAAACCGTGTTACAGAGGCTCTGAATCTCATAGTAGATATATTATATTGGCTTGATAAGTGATCCCGCGTTTTAATTAAATAAGGGGGAATGGAATGAGAGGGAGAGAAGACTCTCATTATTAACAATAAAAATCTACGAGGAAATAACAGAAGGGGGAAATATCACAATATATAGACTGTCACATTGTCGTGATTTCAGATGCTCAGGTCATCATTCGAAATGAAGGAACACGGGTCATTTTCAAAGAAGAATAATAATAAAAAATAATAAGCTCTATTTCCAATATTTACATTGGCTATTCTGTATCTTACAAAGGATAAAATATATTTCAATGCATGAAGTGGTTTTTGCAACTGTTCTAAAACAACTCGCCTTGTGGATATTCTGAACCGTGTATTCATTAAATTATCATTTTTTCCCTTTTTAGTAAATTATTTCTTTCTGTAGGCTTGTCCATTATGGATATAGGTTTATCTTTCCGATGATGATGATAATAATGATGATGATGATGATATTGATGATAATGATGATGGATGGAGAGAGAGAGAGAGAGAGAGAGAGAGAGAGAGATAGAGAGAGAGAGAGAGAGAGAGAGGAGTGGGTGAGGGGGGAGCCGGCTTTCTTTACCTTGTTACTTCGTATGTCAAAATTTTTGGCAACTCAGGATGTGACTCTCTCTCTCTCTCTCTCTCTCTCTCTCTCTCTCTCTCTCTCTCTCTCTCCTCTCTCTCTCTCTCTCTCTCCTCATTTCTCAATATAGTGTAGTTCGGATCCCACAATAAGCTGTGGGTCCGTTGCTAGGTGGCCAATGGTTCCTAGCCACGTCAAAAATATCTAATCCTACGGGCCAGCCCTTGGAGAGCTGTTAATTAGCTCAGTGGTCTGGTAAAACTAAGATTTACTTAACTTAATTATTATTATTATTATATTATTATTATTATTAATTATTATTATTATTATTATTATCCAAAAGATAAACCTATATCCATAATGAAAGAGCCTACAGAAACAAATCAGTTACTAAAAGAAAAGGGAAAAAAAATGGTAAATTACTGAATACACAGTTTAGAAATGTCCGTAAATTAGTCAAATACAAAACGAGTTGTTTTAGAAAAGTTACAAAAATCACCGCAAGAAAGCGAGAGAATTTTTTATTATTTTGCACGTCATCTACGTATATGAGTTTATAAGACAAGGTGGAGGTGGCGATTTGGGGTCAGGGGTGGCCACGCCCCCTAGAATAGTGGAGTCGATTTGGGGTATGGGTGGCCCACGCCCCCTTTTGGGAGTTTTGGTGGGTTGCCCCGCCCCATTGGGGGGTTTGGGGGCCCCCCGCCCCGCCCCCTTTTTAGGCCTCACGCACGTACATGAGCTTATCAGGAGGGGGTAGGGGGAGGGGGGGGGTGATTAGAAAAGTGAAGTCTATATGGGGTCTTTTCTCTCTATCATGAAAGTCCAACGGGAGATTAAGAGATCTGACAAAGTGGGCCAAAAGCAATATTTTCGGTTGCTCTCGTAGGCGTACCTGTGATCCTGGGTCTTGGAAAGCAGTCGTGCTTGAAAATGCAAGCAGGCGTTGGAGGAATTTAGTGATAGTTCGTTCCGAAGTTAAAAATGTTGGCTGGAATTTGAGAGTTCAAAAATCCTCACA
>NC_087206.1:3485353-3492853 GCF_015104395.2 Macrobrachium nipponense | reverse complement strand
AATAGTTTTCTTTTACAGAGAGTACATAATTGCAAAAGAAAAAATATGGTAGCAAACCTTTAATAAAAAAATAAAAAAAATTTAAAAATCAAGACCAGAATTTTATTACACATCGTAAGATCCCCTTCATCCCTTTAGACAAAACACAAGTATTCAGTAACCTAGATAATGCAACGGCAGTTTCAGTACACAATGAATCAATCGTCTCGCGATGCCTGAATCAGAAAGCGGTGTATATGCACAATTCTGTATGCAACATTGACACTTCAATATACCAACGCTCTTTCCAACCGTCCCGTGACTGTCATACCGAAATACACAATACACAGGGTAGGCCTAATCCACTTTTTCGGTCGGTGGTATACGAGAGATATCATACCCACGTCACTGTGAGTCTAGTGGTGCGTGAATATATGTAAAGATAAGCGCATGAAAATTCTCCCCCCACCGCCCCCCAACCCCCGTGGGTTTCATTGTCACGGGGTTTGGTTCCTGTTGGGTTCTGTATTTTTTCGGGTTCGAAAATTGCCAGTTTCTCTTGACACCTCGAATCTGGGTGGGAAAAAGATTTCGTGATCGGATATATACTTTTTTATGTCGATTGTATTATTTTCTACATAGTACTTGTCAGGTCTGTTACTGGTGGTTAGTGACTTGTGTTATATCTAATCTGTGTCCTTTCCAAAATGGGGAGTCTAATTGAACAATTGTCTCTCTCTCTCTCTCTCTCTGCCCCTATGTGGAGTTTTGGTTGTAAGGGGTATTAAAGATATGTTCTTACTCACATTTATCTCTCTCTCTCTCTCTCTCTCTCTCTCTCTCTCTCTCACACACACACACAATGTGGAGTTCTATTTGTTGAAAAGGATATTAGACACACTCTCTCTCTCTGTGTGGAATTAAAATGCTTGTAAGGGGGATATTAAGACTCTCCCTCTCTCTCTCTCTCTATCAGACCGTGTCCTCCCTCCAACAGCGGCCCCCCTCACTCCCCATCCCGCGACACTCTCCGTGTTAGACACTCTGTGGTCTCTCTCTCTCCTATTCTGGGAGAAAAATTAGGGGAATCAATACCATATTCATAAAAAAAAATTGGATTAAGGAGGAAACACTAAGCATAGGAAGCCTTTTGAACCCTCTGGTGTTTCCTTTAAACGAGCCTCCCCCCAAACACACAGGTATTTCTATCTTTATGCACTGCAACATTTGGTGGTTCTTAAAAGACCTTTTTTTCTACCTCTGGAACTGAGTTCATTGATCCAAGACTTTGAAACCTCCAGTCGCTCCGATCCTCGAAGACCCTGAATATAATATTTCCTTCCTTCTTGCCTGCCCTATTCTCTCTGGGTAAACAACAGCACAGGTCAGATTTATTATTATATCAATTTTTTCTCTTCTAATAACTAATTTCATTCTTTATGTACGTCCAGTTATCTTGTTTTACTCCTCTCAAAGCGAAGGCCATATTCTTTGGAAACTCTAATTTTCTGAATAATAATAAAAATATAATAATAATAATAATAATAATAATAATAATAATAATAATAATAATAATAATAATAATAATAATAACTAACACCGGGACCTTAGGAGATCGTATTAATATTAATGAAACTTTGAAATGATGTATTGATGAACAAGGAACTAGTGTTTGCGGGTTTTGTACCAAAGACAAGAACAAAAAAATGGAACAGGATGTTATATTTAATTTTGCGTTCCAGTTTACACATTGGGTACACTGCTGTCATTTGCATATATATAGATATATGCGCGTCGGGGAGAGAGACAGAGAGCGAGAGAGAGAGAGAGAGAGAGAGAGAGAGAGGCAGGGTGGGTTAAAACAGCTATATTTGAACTGAAAAATTTAGAATTTGCAGAGTTAGTAGGTCAGTAAAGAGCAGAGAGAGAGAGAGAGAGAGAGAGAGAGAGAGAGTTAAAACACCTGTATAAATAAAGAGCTGAAAAATGATGAATTAACAGTCAGTAGGTTAAATAAGGAGCAGAAATGAGAGAGAGAGAGAGAGAGAGAGAGAGAGAGAGAGAGAGAGAGAGAGAGAGAATGACAAGTCACTTACCAAGGTTGTTACAGAGTTACACGAATGTTTGTGTGTGTCATATATACATGATCGCAATCTCCTTTGAATAATTCATTTTCATATCTTCAGGACTCCAATTCATATAGTTGCTTTTCGATAGTAAAACATGTATATACTCTCTCTGTAGGGCTCATAACGTGCAGGCTTCCATCATTAAGATGTTTTCAAGGACGAGTTTTCTTCGTCTTCCTCACATTGCGTCTCCAGTTCGAGTGTTGAATGTCAACACAGTTTTACTAAGTCCAGGTGTTGACATCAAACAGCCAGACTGAAGACGACGCCATCTTGGGAAAATGACGCAACAACCCCTTTAAGATCTCACGAAAGCAAATGGATGTCTTTGGGTTGGGCGCCCTTTGGCGAAGCCCTTTAGCCGTTCTTAAAAGAAACAAACCAACGCTCAGAGGAAATTGAACCTTAACACACAGCGACGCCATCATATGCCTGTCTTTCTTGTTTAAGTACAGAATGTCATCAACTACGTGAACAGCCTCACCTGACGATGTTACACCTCCATTCAGTCCTCCATCTTACCACTCCCATTTAAACATAACTAAAGATAATTACTATTATTCCCCTTTTAACCATTAGTCGTGACCGTTTCCCCTCACGAGGAGATATAATTTGCTCACTCCTCCACAAAGGACGAGGGGCCTCTTCATTTGAGGTCCTCGGTAAACACTAATAATCCTGTTGGGGATCGTGAGTCAACAATGGCTAACCCTACTCGGATGTTTGTGTGGCATCGCCGATGGTCGAACGGCAACTCGGGGCTTGGAGGATGTATATCAGTGCCGATGTTGTGTGACTGCTGGGAAAATGATACACATGTATACGTAATTGTATACGAGTCAAATTTGTAATATTTCAAATAAGTGTGTGTGTGTATCCTGTCCAAATATTTCTATTTTTTATTTTGTTTTAACTTATGTATAGTATCTCTGTTTATTCCCGTAAAGCTTCATGTCTGTGTTACTGAGAGATTCTGTGCTCTCTCCCCTCCCTCTCTCCCTTCCACCTTCCCCTTTTCTCCTTTCCCTTTCTCTCTCTCGCCCCCTGTTCTCTCCCTTTCTCTCTCTTTTCAGTTGTCTGCTGTTTTCAGTTTTTTTCGTATAGGTCTCTCTCTCTCTCTCTCTCTCATCAATCTCGCTCTCCCCCTCTCTCTCTCTCTCTCTCTGTGTTCTCTGCTGTTTCTGTGATCTACTCTATCAATTCCTCAGTTTTCAGTTTATCGTATACTAGCTGACTCTCTCTCTCTCTCTCTCTCTCTCTCTGACTTCTTTACATACAAGATATGTGACACGTGGAATAAACTGCCACCAGAAGTTGTAAATTGCAACAGTGTGGAAGAGTTAAAAAGAAAGCTAGACAAAATCATTAGGGGGACACTAAATGCACAGTAAAACCTGCTCGTACAAATAATCCTAATCCTTGTAACTCATCTTCCACCTTACTTACGTATTAAAAACGATTTTAATCGTCTCATCACTATCATCATCATCATCATGATGCCGATTCCCGTCAATTCCTAACCGTCAGGAATGGAACGTTCACCCGATTGGAAAGCAATTAATAATACTCGGTGCCCTGTGACAGACGGTGTTGCGTCATCGCTGGTGTGGCGATGCGTAGCTGGTTATCAGTTCAACTTTGCATGTCGACTCAAATGGAAGGCCAGGGATGAATGCATTTGGGGAGAGAGAGAGAGAGAGAGAGAGAGAGAGAGAGAGATAGGGAGGTAGCGGGTGGGGGATGTGGAATAAGACAGCTACATACAAAAGTTAAAAATGGAGAATTAATAAAGTGACCAGGTGTGTGGTGTGTGTGTGAGAGAGAGAGAGAGAGAGAGTGATGGGGGGGTTGGGGGTGGAATGAGAATACATAAAAAAGTGAAAATTGGAGAATTAATAAAGGGATTTGGTGAGAGAGAGAGAGAGAGAGAGAGAGAGAGAGAGAGAGAGGCAGGTACCGGGTGGAATTAGACAGCTACGTACAAAAGTGAAAAATGGAACTTAGTTAGGAGTTTTAGAGAGAGAGAGAGAGAGAGAGAGAGAGAGAGAGAGAGAATGTCTTAATACGTGAGTTATTTTAGTTTCTACTTTTTATTTCGTTTTAACACATTTTATATCTATTTACACCCTTAACTCTTTGTCTGTCACTAAGAGATTGTACTCTCTCTCTCTCTCTCTCTCTCTCTCTTTTAAATAACAGTCACGACACAATAACAAACACAAGCAACCGAGCGCACTGGCATGCAAGAATTCGCGTACAAGCGAATCTCTCCCGTCCCATTGGCTCGCTCAATTGTCCGTATCGCATTCAACAAACCATTTCCACCCAGGAGAAACAAACTACACGCCCCGATACTCGTCTCCATTCGGACGAGCATCTTAACGAAGTCATAATGCGCGCGAACGAACTGGCACGGAAAGATTGATGGGGTAGAGACTAGAGTGTATGCGCATGCGCGAACGAGGAATAGGTTTTGCCGCGCGCGCGAGGAAATAATCGCAAGAAGTTGGACGATGATCTTCAGCCGGAAAGAAAAGTTATTGGAGATGATTGCTGTAGAGTGATTGATTGAAAAGGATATTTAATGAAGCAGACGATAGCTTTTACGATAAAGTTACAAATAAGCCTGGGAGCTTCATGAATTGTATGAATAATATGAAAAAGAAAGAGCTTCATGAATTATAGAGAATTAAGGTGAATACGAAGCTAGGTAGAACAAATAAGGCCAAGGAACTTTACTAATATTATAATACATTATCATCTTTATCTCCCAAGTTTGCCCAAGGTGCCAATTTAAAAATCAGCCCAAATGGGGAATTGCTGAAATAGGGGGAGTATGAAACGAGAGGAACATGGTAATTTGTAATTAGCTGTAATGTAGTCTGACATATCAAGAGAAAAAAACTACGAATTGTAAAAATAAAAAGAAAAGACCTGGCAAAGATTACGCATGATTGTGTGAAGAGAGGAAATGGGAATAATATGAGAGAGAGAGAGAGAGAGAGAGAGAGAGAGAGAGAGAGAGAGAGAGAGAGAGAGAGAGAATTGGGAAAATTCCCGTTCCTGAGAATTTCTAATTAATTACGAAACTCTGAGAGTTAAAATCATAGCTGTCTGAGCAAGCAATTACTCAACACTACGTTTGGAAACAGTAGTAATTATTCAAGGTTTACGTGACTACTTTATAGAACAAAATGAGATTTTATGTATATATATATATATATTATATATATATATATATATATATATATATATGTATATATATTTATATTATTTACCGCATTTTCTTACGACGTGCTTGTACTACAGCAAGATCACATGTTTGGCATAAGGCCAACGTGGTATGAAATTATTAATTATTGGAAGCGAGTTGGAGAACAGCAATTTGATAGATGGTTGACAAGGTCAAGCTCTCTCTCTCTCTCTCTCTCTCTCTCTTAACGCAGGCACATGTACTCAAAGACTATATATATATAAAATAATATATATATATATATATATATATATATATATCATACAAATACATATATTTACATATACATAAATGTATATACATATAATATATATAATATATGATATATTTTATATTGTTATATATATATAGATATATATATATATATATATATATATATATATATATAATATATATATCTATATATATATACATATATATATATGTATATATGTATATATTATATATAATATATATATATATATATATATATATATATATATATACATACTATACAATATATATATATATATATACGCACGCAAAACACACACAGAAATAAGACGAGACAGAAAAAAAAAATAAAACAAAAGATTACAAGCTCCAGGGCATCATCATATGAATGCACAGGCAGGAACTGTATGAACGCAGTCAAACCACTGTGTAATTCCTTAATAGGAAAAGGTTACGGAGCCCGAACTTCTGCTGGGAAGTAGAGTTTCTCTCTCTCTCTCTCTCTCTCTCCAAATGGGATAATGTCGGTGAAAGTTGGGGAAATCGTTGAGGAACGCCATATGAGCGACTACTACTAATTCACTCTTCGGAATGTTCGAGTTGAGTTGAGTTGAGAGAGAGAGAGTTTTGATTTTCCGAGTTATTCGTTGACATTTTAAAGTAAAATCAATTGATGATAACTCAGGAACTGCGAAGTTTATATAGGATATATATATATACATTATATATATATATATATGTATATATATATATATATGTATATATATATATATATATATATATATATATGTATATATATATATAGAAATATTATACATACATTATAAATATATATACGTAAATATACAGTGTGTGTTTATGGCTAAAATAATAATAATAATAATAATAATAATAATAATAATAATAATAATAATAATAATAATAATACAATAATAATGATAACTCATGTGCAAGCACAGCTCGTAAAGCCAATCAGGTTTAATCTTCTGAATCAGACAGAGATTAAACTCGGAAATACTCGGCTTTTGGACTTGGCAATTCCGTCCCTAATTCTGTTAACCGTTTATGAATGCAAACTAATCCAATATATGACATTTTTCACGATTTCTGCCTTCGACGCGGCGCTGCCAAATTTTTTTTTTCTTTTTTTTATTAATCAAATGTGTTTTGAATGTTTCAGTTTAAAAGGGACTTGGTATATCGTTTTTGCAGATTGACTAAGGCGGTGGTTTTCTTCCTGATGAATTTTAGTCTTAAGTATTTTTTTTATTAAACGAAAATAAATAAAAAAAGTTCAACTTTCATAGTGAAATTAATTACTTTATCTAATACGCTTTTATTTGACCTTACGACCTGCTGAACGCCCCAGGTCACTTAAGGGAAGAATGTCTCAGATATTAGATAATTAATGACTTTAACAAATACACTCTTATTTGACCTTATTTGTATGATCTACTAACGCCCCAGGTTACTTAATAAAGGGAAGAATATGTCTCAGATATTAAGAAAGTTCATGACAAATGCACATTTTTTTTTTACCTAATGTGTATGACCTGCTAAACGCCCCAGGTCAGTTAGGGAAAGAATCTTGTCTCGGATATTAGACAGTTAATGTCCACTCACACCAGCTTCAGTTAACAAAGATCTAAAGCATTATATTTGGAGCCACAATGCTTTTAATACCTATAGATCTAAATATTATGATTTCTGCTTGAAACTAAAAGACATGGCGTGATCCGACCTGCAGCTTACTCGGGGCGCATGCTAAGATCCACGGTCAAGTAGAACGTTTTCACCAGAGAAAATTAAAATAAATAAGTTGTATTTTTTTTTAGAAATAATTGCTCTGTACTATTTAACATTATCTATTTTCTACATTTTCATTCTAATAAATAAATCATGAATATCCTATCCTGAAGTTCCTGT
>NC_087206.1:3469933-3479853 GCF_015104395.2 Macrobrachium nipponense | reverse complement strand
GCCAGTTCTGCCAGAACTGTCTGTTTCAAAGACACAGAACACATCCCGGTAAGTACACACACAAGATTAACAATTAGAGATTAACAATCAGATATTACCACAAATGACAAATAGGTAACAAGCCAGTCTTTGGCTAAAGTACTTCAACACTCACCCAAGCAACTGGAACACTATAAGCACTTAATAAAAAACCCTCCCGGTGAGCGCCACGGCATCTTGCCTTTCTCTCGAAGACGCCTCTATCAAAATCCCCCATAGACTTGTGTATTCAACATTATTAACAGAAAGAGGCGCACACGCACTTACGAACACACAGTTCGTTAACGCCTCGCAATTCTAGCTGCATCCAGTTTCACAAAGGCACTTTGAGAAGAGTTCATGAACTTAGTACATTGACTTGTCTAAATAAGCAGTTTTATCTCATGCCACCCATAGAAACTCATTCATCAGCTTTCTCGGGTCGTCGCCTCTACTCTGTTCTTCACATTCCATAGGTCACGAGAACACACAGACAATATATTTTATTAATCAAAAAAAACCCTAGGCCTACATTATATATATATATATATATATATATATATATAATATAATATATATATAATATATGTATATATATATATAATAACCATAGAATTTTTAACATTACTACAAATAAAGATTTCCAAACATTCGTTTACTCCACTTTAATTTACAAAAAAAACAAAAATTTAAACAGATCAGCAAAACTACCTTATTTTTGTCGAGATCATTCTGAAAGCTGATGAATATAAAACATAACAAATCACCTTTTTTTATTTAACGGCGTTCCCGGAATGGAAGATAATTACTGATTGTATCGAGTTTCCCACTCGAATTACAATCTGTTATAATTAGAGTTATAAAGCGTGACGCTGCCTTATTCAAATGCACTTTAAGCCGATGGGTTCCCCAGTCTCAGATTTATTAGAAGCCATTAATGTCAGGCAGATACGAAGAGTAATCTTGATCATTCGTTTAGAATTGCTTATCTCGTCGAATTTATGCTAGTGCATCTGCATACGACTTTGACTGCAGGGTTGTTATGTTGTTATTGCGTGGGTGGTACATTGAAAACGTGTGTACGTACTGCATGTGCATATATAGGTATAAATATATATATACTATATATATATATATATATATATATATATATATATATACATTATATAAATATATATATATATATACATATATAAAATATACATATATACATATCTATATATACATTTTATATATATATATATATATATATATATATATATATATATATATACATATATATATATATATATATATAAATATATATATATATATATATATATGTATATATATACATATCTATCTATCTATCTATCTATCTATCTATCTATCTATCTATATATCTATATATATATATATATATGTGTGTGTGTGTGTGTGTGTGTGTGTGTGTGTGTGTGTGTAGTGTCCACAAAGTCATGGTACAATTTGAAACGCTTTCGGCTTCGTAACCATACCTGATAGAATTAAATCTCTCTCTCTCTCTCACCTACAAATTGAAGATGAGGACAAATGCATAAAATCTATCGCTCCTCAGTCGGTGGATGCTCATTCATATTCTCGCATCTCTGTCTCTGTTTCTGTCTCTCTCTTCGTACAAGTATATATTATTGGCTGATAAGTGATCCCGCGTTTTAATTAAAATAAAGGGTAATGGAATGAGAGGAGAGAAGACTCTCATTATTAACAATAAAAGTCTACGAGGAAATAACAGAAGGGGGAAATATCACAATATATAGACTGTCACATTGTCGTGATTTCAGATGTTCAGGTCACCATTCGAAATGAAGGAACACGGGGTCATTTTTTAAGAATAATAATAATAAAAATAATAAGCTCTATTTCTAATATTTACATTGGCTATTCTGTATCTTACGAAGGATAAAATGTATTTCAATGCATGAAGTGGTTTTTGCAACTGTTCTAAAACAACTCGACTTGTATTTGAGTAATTTATGGATATTTCTAAACCGTGTATTCATTCATTTATCATTTTTTCCCTTTTTAGTAACTGATTTCTTTCTGTAGGCTTGTTCACTATGGATATAGGTTTATCTTTTCGAGATGATAATAATAATAATAATGATGATGATGATATGAATGATGATAATTGATGATGATGATATTGATGATGATAGAGTGATATAGAGAGAGAGAGAGAGAGAGAGAGAGAAGAGAGGAGGGGGGGATAGGAAGGCGGTCATTCTGTACTTGTTTTTTTCAGGGGGGGGGGGGTTATAAAATTTTTAGGCAACTCAGGATGTGACTCTTGGGTAACGAAATGAAAACTTGTCCCAGATTATTAAAGAAACCTTTCAAATCAAGCCCTGCTCTCTCTCTCTCTCTCTCTCTCTCGATCGATCGATCGATCCATATAGTGTGGTTCGGATCCCACAATAAGCTGTGGGTCCCGTTGCTAGGTGGCCAATTGGTTCCTAGCCACGTCAAAATATCTAATCCTTCGGGCCAGCCCTTGGAGAGCTGTTAATCAGCTCAGTGGCCTGGTAAAACTAAGATATACTTAACTTTATTATTATTATTATTATTATTATTATTATTATTATTATTATTATTATTATTATTATTATTATTATTATCCTAAAGATAAACCTATATCCATAATGAACAAGCCTACAGAAACAAATCAGTTACTAGAAAGGGAAAAAAATGGTAAATTAATGAATACACAGTTTAGAAATGTCCGTAAATTAGTCAAATACAAAACGAGTTACAAAAACCAACACAAGAAAGCGAGAGAATTATTTTTTATTATTTTTTTATTTTTTTTATTTTGACTGAAGGTGATAATATTAGTGTATCAATACGAGACAACTTACTAAGTATGGCCCCTTCATTCATTAAGCATTGCTTGTGTAATTTTCATTCAGTTACTCTAACTTTTAACATATGGATATTGAGGCTTCTTATAACAGCAGTTAATGAGCAGTACAACGTACATCAATGGCTTCTTGGGTACGAGAGGACAAGGTCTTTTTGAGTATTAAAAGCACGGAGACGTCCGCGCAGGTACGGACATTCTCTTTGCCTCTCCAATGGGACTATTCCCGCCTCTGCCAGTCGGAAGGAAGGAAATTCCTTGAAATTCCTTGAAATTCCTACAAGTAGTCGGGTGGAATTGGTCTCCTGAAACCGTCGTAAATTCCTTTCTGTTCTCAGTCGAACCAGTGGTTGGGTTGTCTGCGCCTTATTGTAATGCCTGTGCTGTTATGTAGAACGAGCCTTCTTTTGCATATTTTGACTTTTTCTGGAGAGAGAGAGAGAGAGAGAGAGAGAGAAGGCATTGCAGAGAGAGAGAGAAGAGAGAGAGAGAGAGAAGGCATTGAGAGAGAGAGAGAGAGAGAGAGAGAGAAGGCATTGAGTTGAGAAGAGAGAGAGAGAGAGAGAGAGAGAGAGAGAGAGAGAGAGAGAGAGAAGGGCTGGGGTTGTTTTGAAAATTACACAGACCTTACAGACCTTACATCTTGTTCGGGTTGCCCCAGGTCCCTCAGCGTGAGGCACCTCTAATGTCTACCCGAGAGTTGCTAGTGCATCTTCCGGTATATTTTGCATCTTCCGATCTTGGATGGTCTGGGATGCAGCTTAGATATTTGTCGAGCTTATTCTTAAACACATCTACGCTCACTCCTGATATATTCCTCAGATGAGCTGGCAACGCATTGAATAGACGCTGCATTATCGATGCTGGTGCGTAGTGGATTAATGTCCTGTGTGCTTTCCTTATTTTTCCTGGTATAGTTTTGGGCACTATTAATCTACCTCTTCTGCTTTCTGATATATTTTTAGCTCCATGATTGTTTTCGGCTATTCCTTCTATCTGTTTCCATGCCTGAATTATCATGTAGCGTTCTCTTCTCCTTTCTAGACTATAATTTTAAGGATTGTAGTCTTTCCCAGTAGAGAGAGAGAGAGAGAGAGAGAGAGAGAGAGAGAGAGGAAGGTTAATCATTGGAAACTGGCATATGTACGGGGAGAGAGAGAGAGAGAGAGAGAGAGAGAGAGAGAGAGAGAGAGACCCGACTGACAGAGAGAGAAAATGTTCGGGGTTTGATGTTTTGAAAATGAGAGAGAGAGAGAGAGAGAGAGAGAGAGAGAGAGAGAGAGAGAGAATATGAAGCGATCAGTATCAAAGACAAAACAGTCGAAACATACGGTCTGGTCGTACAAGCATCAACATCATTTCTGTGAGGATTTTTGAACTCTCAAATTCCAGCCAACATTTTTACCTTCGGAACGAACTATCACTAACAAATTCTCCAACGCCTGCTTGCATTTTCAAGCACGACTGCTTTCCAAGACCCAGGATCACAGGTACGCCTACGAGAGCAACCGAAAGTATTGCTTTTGGCCCACTTTGTCAGATCTCTTAATCTCCCGTTGGACTTTCATGATAGTAGAGGAAAAGACCCCATATAGACTCCACTTTTCTAATCACCCCCCCCCCCCCCTCCCCCTCCCCCTCCTGATAAGCTCATGTACGTACGTGAGGCCTAAAAAGGGGCGGGGGGCCCCCAAACCCCCCAAACGGGGCGGGGCAACCCCCCAAACCCCCAAAAGGGGGCGTGGCCACCCTGACCCCAAATCGACTCCACTATTCTAGGGGGCGTGGCCACCCCTGACCCCAAATCGACTCCACTTGTCTTATAAACTCATATACGTAGATGACGTGCAAAATAATAAAAAATTCTCTCGCTTTCTTGTGGTGATTTTTGTAACTTTTCTAAAACAAGTCGTTTTGTATTTGACAAATTTACGGACATTTCTAAACTGTGCATTCATTAATTTACCATTTTTTTTTCCCTTTCTAGTACTGATTTGTTTCTGTATGGCTCTTTCAATTATGGATATAGGTTTATCTTTTGGATAATAATAATAATAATAGAAATTAATAATAATAATAATAATAATAATAAATAATAATTAAGTTAAAGTAAATCTTAGTTTTACCAGACCACTGAGCTAATTAACAGCTCTCCAAGGGCTGGCCCGAAGGATTAGATATTTTGACGTGGCTAGGAACCAATTGGCCACCTAGCAACGGGACCCACAGCTTATTGTGGGATCCGAACTACACTATATCGAGAAATGAGAGAGAGAGAGAGAGAGAGAGAGAGAGAGAGAGAGAGAGAGAGAGAGAGAGTCACATCCTGAGTTGCCAAAAAAATTTTGACATACGAAAGTAACAAGGTAAAGAAAGGCCGGCTCACACGCCCTCACCCATCTCTCTCTCTCTCTCTCTCTCTCTCTCTCTCTCTCTCTCTCTCTCTGTCTCATCTCTCTCATCATCATCATTATATCATATCATCACGGAAAGATAAACCTATATCCATAATGGACAAGCCTACAGAAATAAATCAGTTACTAAAAAAGGGAAAAAATGATAATTTAATGAATACACGGTTCAGAAATATCCACAAGGCGAGTTGTTTTAGAACAGTTGCAAAAAACCACTTCATGCATTGAAATATATTTTATCCTTTGTAAGATACAGAATAGCCAATGTAAATATTGGAAATAGAGCTTATTATTTTTATTATTATTCTTCTTTGAAAATGACCCCGTGTTCCTTCATTTCGAATGGTGACCTGAACATCTGAAATCACGACAATGTGACAGTCTATATATTGTGATATTTCCCCCTTCTGTTATTTCCTCGTAGACTTTTATTGTTAATAATGAGAGTCTTCTCTCCCTCTCATTCCATTCCCCTTATTTAATTAAAACGCGGGATCACTTATCAACCAATAATATATACTACTATGAGATTCAGAGCCTCTGTAACACGGTTTTTCGCAATAACTTTTTATCTATGCATTTCTAATATAGACGCTTATTCAGAATACATATTATATCTACACATAAATTTTGAGTGTATTCTGCATTACGTAGGTTGAATAAATTTGGTACTTATAATGTAAAAGTGACTTTTTTGAAGACGGGCCAACTTACTCAGAGAAAAGGTTTCAAACGCAACTCGTTACGTAACTTATGACAGCATTTCTCCCTCTTTTCTCGATGGATGATTGGCTATACGTAACAGAAAGGCTATACCTCTGGCAACAATGACAAACAAATTTAAATACAAGCAAGCAGCGCACCTTTATGAACTCTGGAACCTCTCCACTGATAATTGTCATAATGAACAAACCACTAAAACTATGTTATAAATAAAACAAAACACTTCGATTATAGTCTAACTCCCAAAATAGGTTTCCTAAGAAATTACAGTCTACTTTATTGGTCACAATCAGATTGACAAGATGTAGGGAATAGTTGGTAATTACCAAAAAACATAGTAGACAAGCTTGATTTGATAACTGCTATATCCAATGTCAAGTAATTTTTATTTATATGCTATCTACCTATTTACTGAAAAAAAATAGCCGGTACCGTAGTTTGGCTTTAAACCTTCACCAATAATTATCGTCAGAATGATGACTTCATGAGGCCTCCACCCACTTTCGCCTCGTTATAATTCAGGTTAACACTGAAGGCTACCATGAGCATTGTTGGATTAGAAAATTTAACTTCTGGCTATAAAAACTAATTTCTCGATTTGTAGTTGTAAGAAGTGCTAAATTATCCTCAAGGATCCCAACAGTTGGCCTAAACGTTTAATTCATGTATATTACTGCTATAACTGCTGCGGCACTACTGCTACAGTAGTTATTACTACGCTAGCACTGATACCCCACCCATATCTATGTATCGTTCCGCCATTCATAAAGTCTTTGGGTTTCAGAGCCGCTGGAGTTTCTGTTTGGTGAATGGGCGGGCGGGCAACATTTAGTCAAAAGGTGTGTTTGTTTACCTTGCTTACGTAATGAATGTTTTTTTCGACTCTTGGCTCGTAAGCATTGGCATTGGCTTCGTCGGCTAAATCATTTTTACTCTATAAAAATTAAAACTATTGGGTTTAGATTATTGATAATGCTGACAAAATTTGTGGTGTGGTTGCAAAAATATACATATGTCAACTTTCAGCTACATCCGATGCTTTGACAAGGAGCAAAGTCCAAAGAACCGTGTTACAGAGACCCTGAATCTCATAGTAGTACTAAGAGAGAGAGAGAGAGAGAGAGAGAGAGAGAGAGAGAGAGAGAGAGAGAGAGAGAGAGAGAGAGGAGAGATGCGAGAATATGGATGAGCATCCACCGACTGAATAGCTATAGATTTTTATGCATTTGTCCTCATCTTCAATTTGTAGGTGAGAGAAAGAGAAAAATTCTATCAGGTATGGTTACGAAGCCGAAAGCGTTTCAAATTGTACCATGAATTTGTGGACACTATATATAGTATATACATACATATATATATAATATATATATATATATATATATATATATATATATATATATATATATATATATACATATATATGTATATATATAGATAGATAGATAGATAGATAGATAGATATATATAATATATATATATATATTATATATGTATATATATTTTATATATATATATATATATATATATATATATATATATGTAAGTATATATGATATATACATTATACCTATATATGCACATGCAGTACGTACACACGTTTTCAATGTACCACCCACGCAATAACAACATAACAACCCTGCAGTCAAAGTCGTATGCAGATAAACTAGCATAAATTCGACGAGATAAGCAATTCTAAACGAATGATCAAGATTACTCTTCGTATCTACCTGACATTAATGGCTTCTAATAAATCTGAGACTGGGGAACCATCGGCTTAAAGTTGCATTTGAATAAGGTAGTGTCACGCTTTATAACTCTAATATAACATTATTTGTAATTCGAGTGGGAAACTCGATACAATCATCAGTCAGTAATTATCTTCCATTCCGGGAACGCCGTTAAATAAAAAAGGTGATTATTATGTTTTTATATTCATCAGTTTTCAGAATGATCTCGACAAAATGAGGTAGTTTTGCTGATCTGTTTAAATTTTTGTTTTGTAAATTGTGGAGTAAACGAACGTTTGGAAATCTTTATTTGTAGTAATGTTTAAAATTCTATGGTTATATCTATACATGTATTATATATATACGTATATATCTATATATATATACATATACAGTCTCTATAATATATAATTTACGTATATTATGGTTACTTCTTTATAGAATATATTTAATTCACACAGTAAATTTCCTCCCAGGACATAAAGCAACACTTTTGATTCAAGTATTATGTCAAGTATTGCTTAAATAATTACTTAAATGATTACTTAATAGGTTACAGTGCAAACCGAGTTTTTAAATCAATATCTAGTTATCTGTAAAACTTATTACATAAAATATTAAAATTTGACTCCAAAAAATTACCGAAGGAAAATATTTTAAGGCCAGCTTAGGAGGGTTTCAAATCAGTTCGTGAGAGCTTAAGACCAGCTTATGAGAGCTTAAAACCCAGCAGCTTAGGTGAACTTGAGGGCCAGCTCAGGAGAACTTGCATCAAGCTTAGGAGTGCTTAGGATCACCTTAGAAGAGCTCAGGGCCAGCTGAGGATAACTTAGAGCCAGCGCTTAAAGAGAGCTTAGAGCCAGCTTAGAGCCAACTTAGAAAAACTAGGGAAAAAATTTAGGGTTGAGCTGTTTGAGAACTTGGGTCTAGCTTGATAGAGCTTAGTTTAGACTTAGGAGGAAGCTTGAGGAGCTTAGGGGAAGCTAAATAGTCATCAATAGTCGTGTTTGTACCGTACAGATGTGACTTATAGAGTAAAGTAGCAATCAAACAAGGTAAATAGAATTTAAGCCATAGAGTCTGTACCAGGTCACCGAGAGAAGGCATCCATTATGCACAAAGGTGACGAATCGCAATCTGACACGTGTCAGTCCTGATTCCGCGGAAATTCACACTAGCGTTATGATTGGTTAATTGCTATGTATACGTTGTTTTTTCATATTAGATAGCTTCATTGCAAACTTGGCCGTGGGGTTAGGATTAGGTCCTTTCTTCGGAAAGGGGGTTGAGGGGGGTGTGGGTGGGTACAAGAGAGAAACAGGAGGGTGTACCGTGGTGGAATTTGATCACGGCGGGAACAACCGTAATGGAAAAGGGAAGATAAAACCAGTACAGAAATAAGCCAGGAGTTTCTACGGAGCAATGGAGTTTTTTCTCTGTATAGCGTATAAACATGGCCGACGAAAAATAGATGTCTTTTTTGCTGGTGTGTGTTGTTGCGTTGCCAGAAGCACGATCATGACTAACTTTAACCTTAAAAAAAAAAAAAACTACTGAGGCTAGAGGGCTGCAATTTGGTATGTTTGATGATTGGAGGGTGGATGATCAACATACCAATTTGCAGCCCTCTAGCCTCAGTAGTTTTTAAGATCTGAGGGCGGCACAGAAAAAGTGCGGAAGGACAGACAAGGCCATCTCAATAGTTTTCTTTTACAGAGAGTACATAATTGCAAAAGAAAAAATATGGTAGCAAACCTTTAATAAAAAGATAAAAAAAATTTAAAAATCAAGACCAGAATTTTATTACACATCGTAAGATCCCCTTCATCCCTTTAGACAAAACACAAGTAAATAACCTAGATAATGCAACGGCAGTTTCAGTACACAATGAATCAATCGTCTCGCGATGCCTGAAACAGAAAGCGGTGTATATACACAATTCTGTATGCAACATTGACACTTCAATATACCAACGCTCTTTCCAACCGTCCCGTGACTGTCATACCGAAATACACAATACACAGGGTAGACCTAATCCACTTTTTCGGTCGGTGGTTTACGAGAGATATCATACCCACGTCACTGTGAGTCTAGTGGTGCGTGAATATATGTAAAGATAAGCGCATGGAAATTCTCCCCCCACCGCCCCCCAACCCCCGT
>NC_087206.1:3462433-3464933 GCF_015104395.2 Macrobrachium nipponense | reverse complement strand
TATATATATATATATATATATATATATATATATATATATATATATAAATACTACATATACATATATATTAAATATATATATATACATATATACATATATATACATATACACACGCGCGCGCGCGCACACGAATTAAAAAACGAGACAAAGTAAACGCAAGATTACAAACTCCAGGGCATAATATGAATGCACAGGCAGGAACTGTATGAACGCAGTCAAACCACTGTGTAATTCCTTAATAGGAAAAGTTACGGAGCTCGAACTTCTGCTGGGAAGTAGTCTCTCTCTCTCTCTCTCTCTCTCTCTCTCTCTCCTCTCTCTCTCCAAATGGGATAATGTCGTGAAAGTTGGGAAATCTTGAGGAACGCCATATGAGCGACTACTACTAATTCACTCTTCGGAATGTTCGAGTTGAGTTGAGTTGAGTTGAGAGAGAGAGAGTTTGATTTTTTCCGAGGTTATCATTGACATTTAAAGTAAAATCAATTGATGATGACTTAGGAACTGCGAAGTTTATATAAGATATATATATATATATATATATATATATATATATATATATACTATATATATATATACATACATTATAAATATATATAAATATATAGTGTGTGTTTATGGCTAAAATAATAATAATAATAATAATAATCCAATAATAATAATAATAATAATAATAATAATAATAATAATAATGATAACTCATGTGCAAGCACAGCTTGTAAAGCCAATCAAGTTTAATCTTCTGAATCAGACAGAGATTAAACTCGGAAATACTCGGCTTTTGACTTGGCAAATTCCGTCCCCATTCTGTAACCGTTTATAAATGCAAACTAATCCAATATATGACATTTTTCACGATTTCTGCTTCGACGCGGCGCTGCCAATTTTTTTTTTTTTTTTTTTTTTTTTTTTTTTTTTTGTTTTTTTTTTTTTTTTTTTTTTTGCTTTTTTTTTTGTTTTTTTTTTTATTAATCAAATGTATTTTGAATGTTTCAGTTTTAAAAGGGACTTGGTATATCGTTTTTGGCAGATTGACTAAGGCGGTGGTTTTCTTCCTGATGAATTTTAGTCTTAAGTATTTTTTTATTTTTTTATTAAACGAAAATAAATAAAAAAAAGTTCAACTTTCATGGTGAAATTAATTACTTTATCTACTATGCTTTTATTGAACCTTATTTGTATGACCTGCTGAACGCCCCAGGTCACTTAAGGGAAGAACGTCTCAGATATTAGATAATTCATGACTTTAACAATACACTCTTATTTGACCTTATTTGTATGATCTACTACTATGAGATTCAGGGTCTCTGTAACACGGTTTTTTGGACGTTTGCTCCTTGTCAAAACATCGGATGTAGCTGAAAGTTGACATATGTATATTTTACAACCACACACAAATTTTGTCAGCATATCAATAACCTAAACCCGATAGTTTTGATTTTTATAGAGTAAAACTGATCTAGCCGACGCCATGGCCAATGATTACGAGCCAAGAGTCGAAAAACATTCATTACGTAAGCAAGGTAAACAAACACCTTTTGACTAAATGTTGCCCCGCCCATCCACCAGACAGAAACTCCATCGGCTCTGAAACCCAAAGACTTTATGAATGGCGGAACGATACCATAGATGTGGGGTGGTATCTGCTAGCGTAGTAATACTACTGTAGCAGTAGTGCCGCAACAGTATAGCAGTAATATACATGAATTAAACGTTTAGGCCAACTGCTGGGATCCTTGAGGATCATTTAGCACTTCTTACAACAACTACTCGAGAAGTTAGTTTTTATAGCCAGAAGTTAAATTTTCTAATCCAACAATGCCCTGGTAGCCTTCAGTGTTATCCTGAATTATAACGAGGCGAAAGTGGGTGGAGCCTCATGAAGTCACCATTCTGACGATATTATTGGTGAAGGTTTCAAGCCAATATACGGTACCGGCTATTTTTTTCAGTAAATAGGTAGATAGCCAATAAATAAAAATTGCTTGACATTGGATATAGCAGTTTTCAAATCAAGCTTGTCTACTATGTTCTTGATAATTACCAAACTATTCCCTACATCTTGTCAATCTGATTGTGACCTATAAAGTAGACTGTAATTTCTTTGGAAACTTATTTGGGAGTTAGACTAATAATCGAAGTGTTTTTGTATTTATTAACATATTTTGTTGGTGTTTTTTCATTATGACAATTATCAGTGGAGAGGTTCCAGAGTTCATTAAGGTGTACTGCTTTGCTTGTATTTTAAATTTGTATGTCATTGTTGCCAGAGATTTAGCCTTCGTTACGTATAGCCAATCATCCATCGAGAAAGAGGGAAGAAAGTGCTGTCATAAGTTACGTAACGAGTGCGTTCGAAATCTTTCTCTGAGTAAGTTGGCCCGTCTTCCAAAAAAGGTCACTTTTACATTATAAGTACCAAATTTATTCAACCTACCTAGTGCAGAATACACTAAAAATTTATGTGTGATATATATGTATTCTGAATAAGCGTTATATT
>NC_087206.1:3452433-3457433 GCF_015104395.2 Macrobrachium nipponense | reverse complement strand
CATAGAGGTAAATTTAAATTGCAGATACGTATTGGCACTCTCACTAATATATATATATAAATATATATATATATATATATATATATATATATAATATATATATATATATATATATTATATATATATATATATATAAGCGAATACCACAGGACTATCATCCACAGGACTATCATTCTCATTAGTATTCGCTTTACTTATGAAGTTTTTTACGTGCATCTACTGTGATTTTTTAAGCATATATATATATATATAATATATATAATATATATATATATATATATATATATATCCATATATATTATATATATATAACCGAGATTCTAGATCTCGGTTCTTCCATTTTAAAAGGTAGCAATGAACCAGAGCAGCAGGCAACTGGCAACACCCGCCCCACCCCTCTCTCTCTCTCTCCTCTCTCTCTCTCTCTCTCTCTCTCTCTCTCTCTCTATTCAACTCTCTCTCTCTCTCTCTCTCTCTCTATTCAACAACTCTCTCTCTCTCTCTCTCTCTCTCTCTCTCTCTCTCTCTCTCTCTCTCTCTCTCTCTCTCTCTCCTCCACGACACCCCCCCACCCCCCCATTACCTAAGGCAATTGATCAGAGTCATGAATTATAAAAATTTGCATTTATTTAAAAACAAAGCATTAGCTAAATAAAACCCAATGTTCTTGACAAAAAGATTAAATGAATGTTAAAACTCAAAGTCCAAATAACTCAGATAACCCTCAATAATTAATCAAATAACTAACATTAGTTTAGCCATAACATTAGGCATAGTCATAGTACAGTACACCAATAGTATCAAGTCAGTTCCCCTTGTCTCAGATAGTTCAGTCCCCCTATCTCCAGAACGCCTGTTAGAAGACAGGAGAACACCATCGATAAGCACAAGATTCAAAATCAAAGGATCATATGAAATAGATCATCTTTGAAACAAATACTCAAAAGACAATCAAGCCACACTTTTGCTAAAACAAGTATGCTTACCCATTCAACTCAGTATTCACAATCACTTTATAATAAAAGTACTGTTGAAGAAGCCATTTTGGCTTCTCGCCTCTCTTGTACAGATCTCCCACCATGGTAATCCTACATTCTCATTTGTAAGGGAAAAGCTCGCACACACGTACGAACTCGCACACAATGTTCACGGCCCAGGTAACTTCCTAGAACCAGCTTCAAAGGCACCTCTGTGATCACCCGTGCATAGCGACAGGACAGGCACTGACCTGCTAAGAGAGCAACTATGATATCACACCACCCCAAAAGACACATCAGCATTCCCAAGCTTGTCACCTCTAGCATGACTCTAAGGCGAAACTAAATCGATTACTTCTACATTCTAAGAAAGTCACAGCATCCTCACATTACAATGTATCTGAAAACATTTATTAATACATCTCTCTTTTATATAACAGATGCTCGGCCACCTAGAATTGCTAGCACCTGCCTAGCCATAGGTCACATAAAACAGCTTATACATATAAAACACATTGGGCGGCTCAATAAACACTATAATAAAAATAACTGCACGTCTCTGGGAGTACAATGTCAATCCCAAATTATTTGAACAGCCAGTATATGGGCTATAACAACAGTTGAATATAGAAAAGCGAAACGTCGCCCCGTGGAAGACAACTGGCTACTCCCATAGTCCAAAAGCGCCGTAGAACCCGAGGCCCATAGAAACTCTCGCATATGGGAAAACATCAGCAGCACACATCTCCGCAGTAGTTGGTGGACGTCTTGCTGGGCGTAGGGGAACGATGTTTATGGTGTTTCAGTATGTCAGTCACGTCATCGGTCAATTAAAGAAAAATTAACCCTAGACATACATCTGTCAAACAATGACCTCAAAAATTCTATGAAATACTAACTGAACATTTTCCTACTAACCCCATTAAGTAACTAATATTATATATATATATATATATATATATATATATAATATATTAACTATATATATATATATATATATATATATATATATATATATGATATATATATAAATATATATAATATATATATATATCATATATATATATAGATATATATATATATATATATATATATATATATATATATATATATATATATAAATTAATATAGTGTCCCATTTTTGTTAAAGCGTCGCTTATGCTTTTTTTTATCATTAGAAATTTGAACAAATTTACTTTTGCATTGTGTCGAAATGAAGATGAAGAAAAAGGTTCTAAAGGCGGAAGTTAAAGAGGTTGGACAGCAAGACTTAAAAAAAGGAAATGGGTATGCAAATAAAGTAGCACAAGGCTAAAGATACGGTTCAGCTAAGGGTTTAAGGGACACTAATGCCTACTACGGAGTTTCCAGCGACCATGAGTGACCACGAAAAAAAAAAATCTTATTATAGCAATTTTATATCGTATATATTTTACATATTTTTAATTATGAATACGCGTTAAGATGGTTTATAATATGCACTTGCGGGGGAGAGAGAGAGAGAGAGAGAGAAACCTTACCTTACAGACCTTACCTTACCTTACCTTACATCTTGTTCGGGTTGCCCCAGGTCCCTCAGTGTGAGGCACCTCTTATGTCTACCAGAGTTGCTAGTACATCTTCCGGTATATTTTGCATTTTCCAATCTTGGAAGGTCTGGGATGCAGCCTAGATATTTGTCGAGCTTATCCTTAAACACATCTACGCTCACTCCTGATATATTCCTCAGATGTGCTGGCAACGCATTGAATAGACGCTGCATTATCGATGCTGGTGCGTAGTGGATTAATGTCCTGTGTGCTTTCCTTATCTTTCCTGGTATAGTTTTGGCCACTATTAATCTACCTCTACTTGATATTTTTAGCTCCATGATGTATTCGGCTATTCCTTCTATCTGTTTCCATGCCTGAATTATCACGTAACGTTCTCTTCTCCTTTCAGACTATATAATTTTAAGGATTATAGTCTTTCCCAGTAGTCAAGGTCCTTAACTTCTTCTATTCTAGCTGTAAAGGACCTTTGTACACTCTCTATTTGTGCAATATTCTTTTGACAGGGTGGGTACCATATCATATTGCAATATTCAAGTGGACTACGAACATATGTTTTATGAAGCATGATCATGTGTTCAGCTTTTCTTGTTTTGAAGTGCCCTAACAACATTCCCATTTTTGCTTTACATTTTGGCAATAGAATTGCTATTTGATCATTGCATAACATGTTCCTATTCATCACCATACCAAGGTCTTTAACTGCTTCCTTTTTTGTGATTGTCTCATTATTACCTATATGCATATAGCTTTCCTTCTCTGTCTCCATAGTTTATTGATTCAAATTTATCAGAGTTAAATACCATCCTATTTACCTCTGCCCAATCATATAATTTGTTAAGGTCTCTTTGTAGTGCGTTCCTATCTTCATCACAAGTAATTTTTCTAATTGTTCTTGTGTCATCGGCGAAACTACTCACTACCGAGTCTTTAACATTACTGTCTATGTCTGCAATCATAATAACAAACAGTAATGCAGCTAACACCGTACCTTGTGGCACACCGGATATTACCTTAGCTTCTTCCAATTTCTCATAGTTTGCAATAACTATCTGTTATCTGTTTAGTAAAAATTCTTTCAACCATCTTCCTACTTTATCCACTATATTATGTTTTCTAATTTTCTTCACTAATATATTATGATCTACCTTGTCAAAAGCTTTTGCAAAGTCTAGATAAACCACATCTGTTTCATTTCCACTTTTCATATTTTTGTATATGTTCTCACGGTGGACTAACAGTTGGGTTTGTGTACTTTTTCCGGGTACGAAACCATGTTGTCCTATATTAAAAAAATTATTTTTTGTTAAATGTTTCATAATATTTTTCTTCATTACCCTTTCATAATATGTGATGTTAGACTCGCAGGCCTATAATTACTTGCCTCTAGTCTTGATCCACTTTTGAAAGTAGGGGTAATATATGCTAATTTGTGCTCATCATAAATCTTGCCTGTATCTACACTTTGTCTTAATAATATTGCAAGTGGCTTTGCGATAGAATGAACTACTTTCTTTAACAAAATAGCAGGGACACCATCAGGCCCTGCTGCAGTTCCATTTTTAATTTCATTAATAGCCTGCACAATATGAGCTTCATTAATATCTATGTCTGCTAAATATTCACTATTTTCATCCCTTACTTCTATATCATTATCTTCATTATCTATTCTAGGGGTGAATTCTCTCTTACATCGTTCTGCCAATATGTTGCATATTTCCTTTTTATCATTCGTTAATCTCCCTTCAATTCTTACAGGGCCTATTTCTATTCTTCTTTTATCCATCTTTTTTGCGAACGAGTACAATAGTTTGGGGTTTTGCTTGATATTTACTAGGGTTTTTTCTTCCAAGTCCTGTTTTTCATTTTCTTTTGATTGTATAATCTTTTGTTCTGCATTTTCTATCTTACTTTTAAGTTCGATCACTTTCCATGCATTTTTTTCTTATGCAAGACCTTTTTTCCACTTTCTGATTTTCTGGAACAAGATCCTTCTGTCTCTTGGTATGCATGACTGATGTTTACTTTTCTTCTTCGGTATATATTTATTCACTATTTTCTCTAATATTTTATATAATATATCCGTATTTACCTTTATATCATCACTTACGAAAATGTTATCACAATCTTTGTTTAATTCTTCATTTATGTCTGACCATTTTATATTTTTACTGTAGAAGTTGTATTTTCCATATCCTTCCCACTTTTTCATTTCTTGCTTATCTCTGTTTTCACTTGCTTTGGTTGTTAATTCTATGATATTATGGTCTGAAATACTCGCATTATAAAATATTATTTCTTTAACATAATTCACCTCGTTCACAAATACTAGGTCTAAAGTATTTTCCTTTCTTGTTGGCAGGTGATTTATTTGTTGAATGTTGTATTCTAGTAGCATATCTAATAGCTTTTCGAATTGCCTTTTATCTTCTGCACTATTATTACTCTCTTTTTTATACGTATAAATACAACC